>NC_061834.1:2771415-2801415 GCF_019202785.1 Penaeus chinensis | reverse complement strand
CAAGTACTCCCTTCATCCATGCTTGCTTCCCCCTCGCTTCTGCTTTCCTTATTCCTTATTTCCTTATTTTCCTTATTTCCTTTTCTTATTTCCTGACAACCAAGTACCCTCGCCCACTCCCCCCCCCCCACCTTGGTATTCATCCGCGCCATTCATCTCACCTCCCCCCCCCCCCCTTGATATTTCGAAGCCGTTCCAACCCCTCCTCTCTTCAACAAATAATGAGAGGCGTAAAATGGTGATGAAGAGCATATGAAGCCAGTAACAGACATGGGTAAACTACCGCCATCCATCACCATAAACAGTTAATATCATTTTTTGTTTTTTTAATCACGGCGTTATCTCCATCACGGCGCCTCCATCTTCCTCACGACTAACCCGGCGAAGTGGCCAGTCTCTTTGTTTCTTCTTTTTCTTTCTTTTTTTCCTGCCTCCTCTGTTTCTTCTTCTTCTTCTTCTTCTTTTTCTTATCCTCCTCCTCCTCCCCCTCCATTATTAGCACCATCCCCCCCTCCTCCGATCATTGTTATCTCTTCCTCCGTCCCTTCCTTCTCCGATGGAGGGACGAACGACAAGCAAGATAACGGTCGCGGTCCCGGCGTGGCTCGTCAGGGGCAATCAGTGTAAACGCGGCGGCGGAGATGGTGTTAATTTCCAGTTCATTAGTCCGAACGCGGAAAGCCTCCGGCGTAGGCCTAAGCTGCGTCCCGATTGACGGCCGGTGGCTCAAATGAATTCGAACGAGGGCTGAACACGACACTAATTGCTCCCTTAAGTATGCGAGAATTAGGTAGCACCTTCTGTTCAAAAAAGATCTAATCATTTGCATAACAAGAGGAATTTAATCACTTCGCCGACCAGAAAGAAGACTATTTTTCCATCTAAATCTCGTCTTTTATTCCATCTCCTTGAAAGATCGTCTAGCCGCGCTTATTACTACGGCTAACCCCTGAGCACTACATTAACCCTTCACCCTTGAGCCCCTTCAATCTCGAGGGTGACGCGCATGCACTCTACTGCTTCAACACGTCTGCTCTTTTTTGTTCTTTCTTCAAAGGCCTTTTTTTGTCATGACTTTTAACTAGCCCTGTGTTTATCATTATTTCGCCATGAATACTAATTCACCCCCAACCCCTCGGTCCATACCCCCCAACTTCAAAGCCGTACCCCTTCCTCCCTCACCCCCATAGTCCCTTACCGTCGGCAGCGAGTCGTGCCATGTGTGTGTGTCAAGTGGCAGGGTGTCATCCAGGCGTGACCCATCCATCACGGCGGCCAAGGTCACCGACAGGTACCCACTCACTCATCCTTGGGTATGAAGCTACTCCCTTCGGCCCTCTTTATGTAATTCACATGCCTCTCCCTCCCCTTTTCTCCCCTACCCTCCCCCCTCTCCCTCCCCTTTTCTCCCCTACCCTCCCCCCTCTCCCTTTCACTTCCCTCCGCCTCCCCCCCCTCGATGCAAATCCGATATCACCTGTCAGGAATTCCAATGGCACCGGTGCCTTGGCCCGGCGGTCGATGCCATCCGTGGCATTATATCGCGGTTCAATCACTCGAGTGCCATTATACCAGTGGATATGGCCCACATATTTTACATTACGGATGAGCGATAAATAATACACATTCGCTTCTAGCAGTATGACATATCGTTGAAGGAATTTTCGTTAAATATATATACACACATACGCGTTCGGGTGTCTGTATATGCATGCGTGGGAGCAGTTATAAATTTCAATCTACCGCATAGAAGTATCCAGATACGAACGGTTCTCCAGCCGGATCGACGAGGGTCAAGCTAGGTAAATACAGAGGTTAAGAGGCAGCTTCCTGTGACGTCACCATTTGTTTGTGACACCGGGCGAGGTCAAAGGGCGGCCGGAGGTCTCGGGGCCCCGGCGGGGTGAGCGCTGCGGCGGAACGATTTTGTTTACGGCGCCCCGAAAGCGGCCGCGACGGGAAAGCCGGAGCCCGACTGCGGTTTTCGAAACACGGAACGGTGCCCCATATGCCACGGGGAGACGAGCTTCCGCTGCGCACTTGTTTTGCTCGCGACGTCTGGGAAACCGGTGACTCTGGCACTGGGAAAGAGGGAAGAGAGAGAGAGCGCGAGAGAGAGAGAGAAAAAAAAAACGAATAACGCAAATATATGAAGCTTAGCAAAGGACAAGTACTCGGCTTCCTGCAGGCCAAACACTCTTAGGTCTTCTTATTGACGGGTACACGCCGGCTCTATCTTCCTCCTTCCCTCCTACTCTCCCTTCCTCCCTCGCTCTCCTCCCTCCTTCCCTGTCTTTCCCTCTCTCTTCCTACATCTCCCCTGTGCCTTCCTGTTGGCACTTGACCCTGCGGTTCCCCTTAACCGTAGCAGCAGACGATTCCCAAGACGAAAACAGCGAAGACGAGGCGAAACAACTCACTCGTACCGCGGCGGGCGTTACGGCTGCCGTCCACGGAGCACAACATACCTGGAGAAAGAGAAGAAAATGTTAATATTAATAATAATAATAATAAACGAATCTACAAGTCTGTATGTTCTCTTATTACTGCTAGTTCACTGATATTCTTCACTGCTGTTAGCATAAAAATAAAAATTCTTATATTATCAGCTCAGAAGTTGCCAAATCCTTGCATAAAACACCAAGGGGAAAATACTATTACTCACAGTAATTTCCTGCCGCGACAGAATTATCAGTTTTATTATTCACTTATTTACTCATCTACTTCATAACTCATGCCCTATTTATTTTCTTGGTGCGGGCAATTTTACTGTTTATTCAAAAGGCAATTAAACATTTCAGAGGTTATCTAGGAATGCTATCGCTGGGGCACTTGACCTTAGCTCGCCCAAGGATTACTGACGCCACCATACCCTTCGCCCTTCGCCCCCTATCCAACCCCGCTTTCTGGGCCCACCCACGCCCGCGCACTCCTCGCCACACTCCCACCATACGCCATAACTCTCCCGAGGGCGCCGCGATCTCGTAAACCCACCACCTGCGCCCACTCTAGAGGCTACAGCTGCAATCCCCAGAGAAATACATTCCTCCCATAACAATCAACCGAGATAACAAGGCTGGCGTCTGGCCTCTTCCTGGCTCTCCCCGCCTTGCTCCTCTTCGCACGTGTCCCTTCCACCTGTCTCCTGGTCACCTTGTACCGCCCTCGTTAATCTTGCCTGTTCTTAAACTATTGCTCCCTTGTCTACATAGATGTGTCTCTCTATCGCCTTCCCCCTTTCCGCCTTCTCTTCTCATTTCGTTTGTCTATCTGTCTGTCTCTCTCTCTCTCTTTTCCTCCCTCGCATCGCTCGTCTTGAGACTGGAGGAGCGGGCGGCAGATGGCCAAAGATTCCGCCATGTCTTCCCATCAAATTAATCCCAACGACCCTTTTTCAATGACATAATGGCCCCATCGCCCCCGGCCGGTGTGTCGTACGAGCTGATGTCATGTACTGCGTTGTGTCACGGCGAAGACCCTCCACGCCCACCTCTCCCACCCACTCGTGCCTCGACGGAGCTCCCACCCGCAAACCCTACCCGTTGATATATGGAAAACACAACAGCTGACGTCTCTCGCCAAGGCACCGTCCACACATTAATTAGTCGGTCCCGTCACACTAATTAAAGCCTCAAACCTCTCCATTACCTGCAGGCGCCGGCGAGCATAACTTTTGTCATTACTTACTCCATTATCAACGCCCGTCTACCGCCTCCCCCTCTCCCTTCGGACGCGCAAGACCCACAGAGACTGCGCTCACGGGGTGAACCTATGCCCAGGTCGCCCTTACCGCCCCTCCTCCCTGCCGGCCATCGAAGGAGCGGCGCGTCGGGAGAGCGTGCGGCTTCGGGCGAGTTTGCGTCACTTAATTACCGTCCCATCGCGGGGCAATTAGGTGCATGTGAGTAATGAAAATGATCATCCCCGGCCGGCAAGGATGACGGATGGACCGAGACCATCGGCCTACCAAGGGGCCCCGAAGCACGATGGAATCAAACATGATCTTCTCCCTCCTTTCTCCCCCTTTCTACTTTCACTCCCTTTTCTCCATCCCACTCTTTTCCTCTCTCTCTCTCTCTCTCTCTCTCTCTCTCTCTCTCTCTCTCTCTCTCTCTCTCTCTCTCTCTCTCTCTCTCTCTCTCTCTCTCTCTCTCTCTCCCTCCATTCTCCACTTCGATTAATCATGCAATGTTAAAAGCAATCGCCCTTCCCTATTTTCAAAATCATGCACCATCCCATTAGACTTTCTTCCATCTCCATTACACCATCAGCCTTGGGGTAATATCACAAATTACTCTCACACTTCCTTCATTATCAAGAACTAATTACCGTAATCAGGTTATGCTCCGTTCCGCCTTGTCCGCTTGGCTTCGCGGCATTATCACGAAACGAAAAAAAAAAAAAAAGTCCCAGTTGGAAAAGGAGGGAAAAAATCCAGTTTGCTTTATATCATTCCTTTCGCCCGTGCTCTTAAAGCGATCGGGAGTTTATCGGCTAAACTTGGGCCGCACAGAGTAAGGCCAGGGAGTAAATGAAGCAAGTTTGCCGAACTTGTGGCTCAACGGAAGGAAGTCCCACAACACCTTTTTTTTTCGAGGAGGTACAAGTGTGTATTCCAAAAGCAGCAGCGATGTCGGTGGTGTGAATTGGAAATGCTGATAAAAAGCGATGACGAGATTAATAGCAATAATAACGAAAGCGAAGATGATTATGATGATAGCGGTTGGCAGAAGATCAGCCCTCTATCAAACAATCGCTTTTCTACCGCAAATCTCACTCCCTCGAAGTCAATGCCCGGGCGAGGTCTCTTCAAAAGGAAACGGACAAACGCATCGCCCTTGTCCGTTTGTAACCCGCCACAATTACCGCATTTCCGGACAGTTCAAATTCACGGATGCATCATGTCATACCGTGAGAAACCTGCTTCACCTGACTTGCCTGCGTGTCTGCCTGTTATACACACGCACGCACGCACGCACACAAGATATATATTCGTTTGTTTCCCTCTCTTCCTTCCTTTATTCCCAGTTTCCATCTTTCTCCGCCTCCGTCTTTCGTTCTCTCGCTCTCTAAACCGCCCTCCAAGAACTACTTTGTTGGCAAACTATCGCTCAAGGCATCTCCCTCTCGCTGAAGCAGGAGCAGCGATGGAAGTCATTCCCTTTCCCCTCACCTCCCCCCCCCCACCTACCCCACGCCCCCTCCCCTCGCCCGAAGTGAGGTTAAGCCGAGTAATTAAGGACTTTATCCTCATAATCTCTGGTATCACCAGCGTTAATCCCCCGATGCTCATCAAAATTTGGCCGGCGTCAACGCAACAGCAAGTAAGAAGTGGTGGGTGGAGAGGCAGTCCTTCACCCCCCCCCCCCCAACAGGAGGTATGGAAGGGAGCGAGGGAGGCATTGATAGAGAGTTATATCTAAACAAATATACAGAGAGAAAGGGAGGGATCCACCTCCGCCCACTATCAAAGCCAAGCCAACAAACAAAACGCAAACAAGAGGCGAAGCAAAACAGAAAACAAACAACCAACGAGATTTTCTCTCCCCTAAAGAAAGGGAGGACACCAGCCAGTCAACACTCCGCGCGCCCCAAAAGACTCCAACCTTCAGGAAAAGCGTCTTCGGGATAGAGCGACTCCTCCCAAGAGACACATAACGGCGCGGGCGACGAGCTCCTCTTTCAACGGCCGAGGTGAGACACAGAGGACAGGAGCTAAAAAGATACACACACACGTCCTCCAAGCAGCGCCAGGCAGTTAGTTCCGGCGTCTCTCTTTCTTGGTAATGGCGAGACGTAAACAGAATGGTAAAAGACGCACACAGTAGTCTTGGGCTCAGTCTTAGTCTCATTCTCTTTCACTCACTCCCTCGCTCGACCTTCTTTCCTTCCTTTCTTTCTTTCTTTCTTTCTTTCTTTTTTCTATCTCTCTCTCTCTGTGTCTGTCTCCCTTCTCCTCCCCCCCTCTCTCTCTCTCTCTCTCTCTCTCTCTCTCTCTCTCTCTCTCTCTCTCTCTCTCTCTCTCTCTCTCTCTCTCTCTCTCTCTCTCTCTCTCTCTCTCTCACACACACACACACACACACACACACACACACACACACACACACACACACACACACATTAACTAACTCCCCCTCTCCCACCCTCACACATACTCACACTCGCACTCCCATCCCGACACAGCCAGCAAGCACAGTTCCTTTGTTTAATGTTACATGCCCCTCTGTCCTGGCTTTGTTCGGCGCTCGAAATCTGCTGTGGCATCATTAGCTGTGCGCTCCCCCGGGTCCCCCCACGCCCCTCTGGCTTAGCACTGCCTTCACCCGCACTAACAACTAAATGGAAGACTTGGGGAAAAAAAATCCGATAGTAATGAAAAGGAAGCTGGGTAACTAGCGAATTAAGTGGAAGAGAGAACAAGCTAAGCACAAGCGCGTAAAAAAAAGGGGAGAAATGAGGTAACGAAAGAAAACTTAAGAAAATCCAGGAAAAAAAAGAGAGGGCGAAGTAAAGGAGAAGGAGACACGCCGAGCAGGGCCCCTGAAAGTGGGCGGGGCCTCGCATGCACCTGCAGGAACTCTTGCGGCAGGAGAATCCCCCGGGGCATCGCTGCTGCAGCTTCCCTCCAAAGGCCACCAACCTCTCGGGGCTTCCGGCGCCTCGGCGGCCACCTGTCGCAAGCTTTCGGGAGGGCGATGAGGCCCAGGGGTGAAGGGGCAGGGCACTCGGGGAGGGGGGGGGGGAAATCGCTGAAAAGAAGAGAGGGGGGAGAGGGAAAGGAGGAGGAGGAGGAGGAGGAGGAGGAGGAGGAGGAGGAGGAGGAGGAGGAGGAGGAAGAGGAGGAGGAGAGAAGGAGGGGAGCGACGACGGAAAGGTGAGTCGGAAGGGAAAGAAAGAAAACAGGAGGAGATCGGACGGAAGCTTAAGGTAATTCAAATCCTCCTAAACATGAGTTTCACAATAAATAAATTAATTAATTAATTAGCAAAATGGGGGAAACATACACGAAAAATACAAACAAGAATCAATGAAGAAGCCAAGATAAACAGAAAACAGCGAAAGCACACACACGCGGAGGCAATTAAGAACTTAGACAGGTGGAAGTAGCACCTGTAGGCGGCTGGCAATCTGCACCGCTTGCAGTCATGGGAAAGGATCAAAGCACGACTCTGATCACTCATCTCTGCTCGTAAGGAGATTTTTTTTTAAGTCGGTGTACAATCAGACTAAAAGGGAAGGATGGA
Source organism: Penaeus chinensis (assembly GCF_019202785.1). Lineage (NCBI taxonomy): Eukaryota > Metazoa > Arthropoda > Malacostraca > Decapoda > Penaeidae > Penaeus > Penaeus chinensis. Next base: position 2,794,171 of record NC_061834.1, on the reverse strand, counting down.
AGGAGGGAAGAGATGGGAAGAAACAGAAGATAGGGGAGATAGATAGATAGTCACTGAGAAATAAGACTGAGAAAAAAAAAGGTTCGATTCCAGTACAAAAAAAGCTTTCAAATCAAGTAATACCGCCGGACATGAGGACTTTAGTAAAGGTAAAACGGCCCCTTCTAATCCTAACCTTCGTAAACTGGGTGTAATCGCTCGGTCGGATGTAAAATATAAGCCGAACTTCTCAATCAAACTAATCACTTTCAACCTCCATCTTGATCGGGCTATATATCATCACCCCCTCCCTTCCCTTCCCCTCCCCTTCCCTCCTTCCGCCCCTCCCCCTCTCCGCTCTTCCCCGCACCTCGTTTTCTTTCCCTTCTCGTTAATTCCAAATGGCGTTTTCTATACAATCCTTTTTTCCCCCGTGTCGTTATCGCCTTATCTAGCGTCCCATCTACACTTTTAAAATCCTTATAGGGCGGTGGCTGGCGAGCCTATCTAGGCCTATATCTCCCGCGCGGAGGTTGTTAGTATCAACTTTCGGGGCAGTTCTCTGTGATTCGGGCGGGCGCGAAGGATCTTGATCAGCCGCGATTGGGAAGGCGCTGGTGTTCCTTCCGCCATTACGCTGCTGCGGCCATTAGGCTCGTAAAACCTGATTTGACATGATCAGCTGCGATTCCCGAGAGGCAAGTCACGCCCGGGTATATCTATTATTGCTCAGTATCTCCCGCGTTCGCTTCCTGTTCCCATGCTCTCCGCCGTGTTCCTCCGTGTCCCTCCGTTCGTAAATCGATCGGGATGGGTGAGTATTCGAGCAGAATATCATTATTAATGGAAACAAACCCTTCCCATTCCGAAATGTAGTTACACCATAACGCATTCATTTACAACTGAAAATCACAATACAGAAGAGTAATATACAGTCACAAAAGACTGTGCTAATAGCATTGCATAAGCCATTGGACTCGAGTGGTGGGGGGGTAGGACGGGGTTGGGGGAAGTGGGGGGGGGATCTCTATCGATTTTCTATATCATGGCGTGTCAGCCTCTGATTAAATTTTTACTAAGTGAAATTAAAACCGTGTGATGCCACAGCCGTTCGGAGAAGAAGAGAGAATGACGGACAAAGAAAGAGGAGGAAAAGAAGAAGAAAAAAAAAACTTACGAAACGCCTCTTGACAAGACAAAAGGCTCTCGTCTTTAAACTACCTGGGAACTACACGGAGAATCGGCATGTAACTGCTCGCATGTCACGCCAACCTGTCTCGTGACTTTTGACAAAAGGGTTAAAAAAAAGGGAGACAATTAGAAAGAGAAACGTCATTCCTATCAACGGAAAGGCGGAAAGAAACACAAAGAGACAAAAGGAGAGACAGACCAGTCAAACGCTTAAAAATGTATCCATTGATCCTATTACCAAAACACGGATTAGCGACATCGGAAAAAGACACAAGAAAAATAATCATTTTTTATAAAACAGCAGCTAGAGTAAAATATCTATTTCAAAAGACGACAAACGAAATATATGCGATACGACAAGGAAAAAGAGACGACAATCTACAAAACAGAGAAAGACCTATCACGTGTTTGTCCGAGTCTCCACAAGAGCACAATCAAGTGAACAGAGGATCGAGCATCGACTGAATGAACAAGTTATTGCCTTAGAAGCCGTAAAAATCAATGGCGCATCGCACAGGCCCGCCGCCTCGACCGCGCGCGGGGCAGCCAGCCGAGCAGCGAGTATCATAGGCCTCTCCATGGTCCCTCCCTTTGTAAATATTTTCCGCGACGAAGAGGCCGTGTGGCTATCCCGGTGAGGATTTTCCCGGGGAACTATTCCTCCTCCTCCGTGCCTTCTTTTTTTAAACAGTTCCCCCGACGAATTTAGTTCAGAGGACCCGTGCGGGGAGCGTGGTCCGCCTGACAATCTCATGTCTCCTCCTCCTGTGCACTCGTTCGTTAAAGATAACAAGATCAAGCGTCACTGGTTACGCAAAATGCCGAGCTCCCCTTACAAGAATAAACTGAAGCCCTTTGTTTGGGGAGTTACGTAAACGAGGTGAAGCACAGTTTCTCTCACACGCTCGTTTGAATAATGAGGCACCCTTTACGTCACCGCCCTGCAACGCTCCAAACGAAAGAATAAATCTTGCGGCCCAAAAGATATAGAACTTAACCACCAAAATCTAACATAATTAAGACTGATCACATTGCTGTCAGATCGTTTGGTGTGACAGGGAAGGAGTCGCAATAAGTGACGAGATGCCAAACAAAGACACAAAGACAAAACTCGCTGCTGTACAGTCGCCGCCTGATACAACACAGGCTGACCTGCCTTGCTCTTGCTCTTGCTCTTGCTCTTGTTCTCTCTATCTCTCTGTACACATTTTTGTTCATGTATATCTTTTAGCTTTTGTTTTGTCTATGTACATCTAAATAATATCCAAGAGACGAGAGAGAGAGAGAGAGAGAGAGAGAGAGAGAGAGAGAGAGAGAGAGAGAGAGAGAGAGAGAGAGAGAGAGAGAGAGAGAGAGAGAGAGAGAGAGAGAGAGAGAGAGAGAGAGAGAGAGAGAGAGAGAGAGAGAGAGAGAGAGAGAGAGAGAGAGAGAGAGAGAGAGAGATTGCGTGGCGTGTGTAACAAACAGCAAAGCCAGCAGCACTGAACTACACAGCTTAATTACAAAGCCATCAGAAGCACCGCGTCACAACATCGGCATCCAGCCTCCGCCCAAGAGCCCGGCGGCGGCGATGCAATGGCCGTTACATTTAAATGTCCAGGGCGAAGACCGCGCATGAATGGCGTTATCAACCCCAGGCGAGCGCGTGCCGGCCTCCTCGCTGCAATCAGCCTGCCGAAGTCTTTAAATGGCCCTACTCTAAATCGCACGCGTTATTACGAATACAGGGAGCGAACAAGTAAAAAAAAAAAAAAAAAAAAAAAGGCCAATTTGTTATTCAATATCCGCAACGAATGGCCAAGTAAAAAAGGACTAGCTAATGCGTCGAAACTGCGAGCCAGTATCAGGGATCTTGAGGGAATGTGGAGGCCGGACCGGCGGGTCATAGCGTGCCTCATGTTGGTCCTCGCCGCATATTGCAAAGCGTGCAAGCCTTGTTGCGGCGGCATGAAGCTGGCTACTGAGGATGAGGGAATATGTGATGTTATTGAGCTTACACTGAATACGCTTTTATAACTTCTTTTTGGTCAGCTATGTAGACAGCCGCGGCCAAGACGTCATTTCCTGCACTCCCGACTGAAGATGGGGGGGAAAAAACATGAATAACAAGCGAATATTCAAAGCTTTGGCGGCTAATCGTGTGTTGCCGCCAGAGTGCGAACACACGATATTCTGTAATTACCGAGGATCAAAAGGGAAGCGCCCCGTCCGTCCCCTCCCTGGCCTCCCCTCTCCCCTTTCCCCTCTTACTCCCTTCCCTCACATCCCTTACAGGGCTGCCGCAGGGACAGGGCCTGCACACATACCTGAGGAGCGCGCGCGCGAGCCAGATTGAATGCTGTCGCGGCGTCAGAGCGGCCGCAAGAACGCAGCGGCGTCCAGGCGGCCATAAATATCCGCGGGAGGCCAACCAGCGGCAAGATTTCTGCCCCGCGTGAAATATGCTGATGGCGGGATGACAGTAAATGTGCATTATTCAGCGCGGATTAAACGGCTCGTCAGCCGCCGCGGGCCGGGCGGGGCGGGGGCACGAGGGCGCTCCGGGAGACGGACGGAGGCGTGGCGTGTGGACGCGGCAATAAAGCTGCTGGACGCGTGTCACCTGTCATTAGTACTTTATTAATAATGTCAACAACCTGCTGTACAGACGCGCTGCCGCAATTTGCCTGCTATTAGGGCCCGGCACGTGCGTGACTACAAATTAAGGCAAACGGAATCATTATCATTTTTCTCACAAAAGAGATTTTTATCGGTCGAGGGACAACAGCGTCTACGGCCTCGTACACTCGACTTCTTTACACCCGCTGCCTTTCGCGAAGTGCTTCATGACGGCGCGGTGTCACTGGGTGCCATGAGGAGCCAGGACGGTGGGGTGAGGAGGGCGAGAACAGTGTCATGAAGTAGCATGAGAAAGGACACGGCGTCATGAAGAAGCATGAGGAACAAGACCGCCCACTCAATATCGTAAGTAACGCGCGTTCCTCGGCCCCCGTCTCACAAAACGCAGGAGGCAAAAAACGAGGCAAAAAACGAGGCAAAAAAAAGAAAAAAAGAAAAAAAAAGAAAAAGGAAAATTACCGAATGCAACTCATAAACTCCCGACAACAATTCTTCCTCCTTATTATTAACTCCCACAAACTGCCTCAATCTCACAATTCACATCCACAAGAAGAGATGTCTTGTTAAATATACCGTGTGTGTCTGTGTGCCTCTCCTTCCCCCACCCTTTCTCTCTCTGGCTCTGACGCATTCGCTTTACTTACATACTGCCGGTACAAAATATTTTTCCAAGGGAATTTCACTTGTTAAGCCAGCAAAATCAACGTAAAACTGTTTGCTCATCATACGAAAGGAGAGAAAAGTGTTGCTTTAAATGTACGTTATGTTTAAATTGTATATTATTCAACGGAACAATCACGCCATCCCCCGGCAGAGCATCCTGTGTGAATGCCTTGGTCGTCTCAGTATAGCTTTTACGGGGCATACGGGGGTGGGGGCATACGTAATACAAGGATAGAGATATTAGATGTAGCAAGTTCTGAAAGCGAATAACCGGAAGGCCTAAAACGAAAAATAGATAGACTGACTGATGAAAAAATAGATAGATACGCAGATAAAGCGAATTACAAAAAAAAGAAGCGAGAAAAGAAGAGAGAAGAGAGAGAGAGAGAGAGAGAGAGAGAGAGAGAGAGAGAGAGAGAGAGAGAGAGAGAGAGAGAGAGAGAGAGAGAGAGAGAGAGAGAGAGAGAGAGAAATCGAAACCTCTCGCCCCTCCCACCTCCGCGTCGGGACATTCATAATGCATAGCATGAAGTATCGAAACTTTCACGTCGCGGCGGCCCTCCATTCACCTTCCGCGCGTGTGCATCTATCTATCTACCTGGCCATCAGCAGAGCAAGACGAAACTACCCGTTTATCTCTCGTCGACAGCCATCGCCTCCGACGCCATAATCCTCAACTCTCTCTTTCTCTCTAACTCACTCACTCACTCACTCTCTCTCTCTCTCTCTCTCTCTCTCTCTCTCTCTCTCTCTCTCTCTCTCTCTCTCTCTCTCTCTCTATCTCTATCTCTATCTCTATCTCTATCTCTATCTCTCTCTCTCTCTCTCTCTCTCTCTCTCTCTCTCTCTCTCGCTCTCCTTTTATTTTCTCTCTTTCTCTCCCTTCCCCTTCTCTCTTCCCCTCCCCCTTTAGAAATCCCGTTGCTTGCTTAATCAATCTTCCTCTCTCCGTTTCTCCCTTTTTTTCTCATCTTTTTCTCTCCCCTCCACCCCCTCACCCCCCCCCCCTGAGAAGATTACATTGCTTGTTTAATTAGTCTCGCGAATCGGTGGACAGTTCCTCCTCCAGTCTTCGTTCTCCTTCGGTCACTTAACAGTCACTCGGACTTTCTTGGGAGGGGAGGGATGGATGGGTGGGGGGGGGGGGGGGTCGACAAGGTGGGGGTAGGGAGGGGGAGGGAGAAGTAGAAGGGGAAGAAGGAGAAGAGGGAGGGAAGAGGAAAGGGGAAAGACAGAGAGAGAGAGAGAGAGAGAGAGAGAGAGAGAGAGAGAGAGAGAGAGAGAGAGAGAGAGAGAGAGAGAGAGAGAGAGAGTGAGAGAGAGAGAGTGAGAAAGAGAAAATATGAGAACTCAGAAAACGGAAGAACGAACATGAGTAATGAAAAAAGAAGAAGAAACAAAACACACACACATATACAAAAAGTGAGAGAGAGAGAGAAAGGAAGAGAAAGCAACAGAAACTCACACATCAGCAGGTAAGCAGCAGTAGCAACAGCAAGAACTAGCAGGAGCAGTCAAGCATATCAGGGGGGAGGGGGATGGAGTGGGAGAAGAGAAGGGGGGGGGGGGGGAGGGAGACCACCGTCCGGCCCTTGCAAACCTCGAGTGAAAAAGCTACCGAGAACTTGCTCAGGTTCTGCTCTGGGCGAAAAGAAACTCAAAACAAGAACAGCCATGGAGATAATAAAAAAGAAAAAAAAAGAAACAGAGAAAGAGAGAGAGAGAGAGAGAGAAAGAGAGAGAGAGAAAGAAAGAGAGAGAGAGAGAGAGAGAGAGAGAGAGAGAGAGAGAGAGAGAGAGAGAGAGAGAGAGAGAGAGAGAGAGAGAGAGAGAGAGAGAGAAGAGAAGAGAGGAGAAAACAAGAGAAGAGAAGAGAAGAGAAGAGAAGAGAAGAGAAGAAAGACAGAGAGAGAGAAATCGGAGAAAGTACATAGCTCATTCTACACAAAAAATATACATCACAAATGAGACGAAAATCGCCGCAACAACCGATAGTCATGTCAAGCCGTACATTTTGTTGACAACCCCCCCCCCCCCTCTATCCTCTCGCTTTCCCACACCCTGACACTACGGCCATCAACAAATCTGCAACTCTGTTTTGTAGTCGTGTGTGTGTGTGTGTGTGTGTGTGTGTGTGTGTGTGTGTGTGTGTGTGTGTGTGTGTGTGTGTGTGTGTGTGTGTGTGTGAGAGAGAACTGTGACCGCTGCCTTTCATTCACTACAGCGAAGGGCTTGTGGCAACAAGGTGTGTGTGTGTGGGGGGGGGGGGGGGCAGAGATATCGGTAGGGGGTAGGGAGGAGGAGGAGGAGGGGAGTAAACTTGTTTGGTCAATGAGCGAATGCTTGTGCGTACTATCATTCCGACACCCCCCTTCCCCCACATCCTCCCTCTCTCTCTCTCTCTCTCTCTCTCTCTCTCTCTCTCTCTCTCTCTCTCTCTCTCTCTCTCTCTCTCTCTCTCTTCTTTTGCTGATTAGAATTCCTTCCGAATTTCTTTCAAAGATTTTTCAGATTTCACCATCTGTCGTGCATATTTCTCCCCACCCCCCTTTTCTGTTTCTCTTCCGTTCCCCGCCACTTTTCCCTTCAAACTGTAATCTTAACAGGAAAAAAAATATATATAAATAAATAAGATAATAATTATCCAATCTCAAAACGTAAATACAAACTCGAACCTTTCCATTCATCCCACCTTACCGTCCCCCTCCCCTACCCTCCCCTCCCCTCCCATCCCCCTCCCCTTTCCCCACCCACCCTAAAACCCCCTCCCCAACCCTCTCCCCCCATTGCCCCCTCCCCCCCCTAAGACCACCACCACGACCAAAAAAAAAAAAAAAAAAAAAAAAAGAAACAGCGGCGGTAGTAGAAAGTAGCGCCCGAGGAGACCCACACACGGCGCTGACCCGTCGATGCGGCTCACACGGAATGGACGTCACTAGCGCATTTTTTTTATTTTATTTTTTTATTTTTTGGGGGGATGGGGAGGTGTACTTATTTTTTTTTTTTTTTGAAAGGGGAGGGGGAAGTGGGGAGGTGTACTTTCAAAAGTGCGTTCTTTCTAGCTGCATTTGGTGACGGGTCTTTATTCGGATCGACCATTGTTGTCACTGTGTTTTTATATATATACATTATGCACCGTGCCGGTCCCCCCTCTCGATTTCTCTTTGTGTCACTTTCATCCGTAATGACCGAGTATTCCTCAAGTGGGGAATGAGAGAGAGAGAGAGAGAGAGAGAGAGAGAGAGAGAGAGAGAGAGAGAGAGAGAGAGAGAGAGAGAGAGAGAGAGAGAGAGAGAGAGAGAGAGAGAGTTTCTGTCTTACAAGAAAATGAATGGAGAATGAAGGAGGATTACATAGAGGAGAGGAGGGGAGGAGGGGAGGAGGGGAGGAGGGGAAGGGGAGGAGAGTGAATACGAAAGAGAAGGGGAGGAGGGGAGGGGGGGGAGGAAGAGGTGGGTAGTTGCGCAGTCGATTTAAAAGTATTTACTATGCTAATTGAGCCTCGATACCATAAGCGATCAGTGAATGGACGTTGCCAGTTTTTTTCGGCATCCTGAAGATTTATAGCCGCGTCTGGCAACACTGCCAAGTTTACCAAAAGTCGAGCAGCTAAAAGTAACAATCTATAATCTACTCGCCAGATCTAGTTCTGAAAGAAAATGGGATAGGAGAAGAGAAGAGGAGAGGAGAAGAGAGGAGAGGAGAGGAGAGGAGAGCAGAGGAGAGCAGAGAAGACAAGACAAAAAAAGAGAGAAGTGAGTGAGTAGAGTAGAGTAGAGTACAGTAGAGTAAAGTAGGATAGAGTAGAGAAGCGAAACGAAAGAGAGACCCACACCCTTTCTCCCAGCACCGGCATATAAGGTCGCCTCCATTCATAGCCGTTCGTTCAGCCGACGAGCACGGCATCTTAAGGAGTGTGAACATTCCAAAGGTTCCGTTCACAGATGCAACATCTACAACAACAATAAAGTCCTCTATGTAACGGCTTCAATTCTTCCTACACAAAATTTCCCAACAGTAAATAGCAGAGAGTAAGGGGATGTAGGTGAAAGAGGTAAAGAGAAAGGGGAAGGGAATGGAAGGGGAGAGAGGGAAAGGGGAAGGGAATAAAAGGAGGAGAGGGAGAAAAGATGGGGATGAAAGAGATAGAGGGGAAAGGGAAAGTTGATAAAAAGGGAATAGAGAATGGGGGAGAGAGTCGAAGGAATAGAGGGAGAGAGGAAGGGTATGGAATGGTGAATAAGGGAGAAGCAATAGGATGAACACGAGAATAAGGGGTCTAGCAAGGGAAAGAATACACGGAGGAGGGAGGGATAAGGATGATATCTGGAGGAAACAAGGACAAGACAATGAACTGAAAACTTTTAAAATTATCGCTCCAAATTACGGCAATTGCGCGGCGATAAAAAGGCGAGAAGCACGAAAAGGAACAGAGAATAATTAAAAAGAAAATGACGACGTACATAATAACGTGTAATGGAGATGTAAAAAGGGGAAGGGAGAAAGAAAGATAATGAGCGGATCCGAGAGAACGGCGTAATAGGAGAAAATCTGGCAAAAAAGAGAAAGAGAGAGAGGCAGATATACAGATAAATAATATATACATATATATACATACATACACACACACATATATATATATATATATATATATATATATATATATATATATAGAGAGAGAGAGAGAGAGAGAGAGAGAGAGAAAGAGAGGGAGGCTGCGAGCGCAACCCCCGGGCCGTGGGGAGACGCCCCCGGGCACTCTCCCACAGCCACCCCCGAGGGCGCCGCCTCGGACAAGCCGCGCAGGGAAGGGAGGAAAGCGACCAAACGCTTCCTGGCGCCGTGCACGTCACTCAGCCTTCCCACCTCAACCTCAACCTCAACCTCAACCTCAACCTCAACCACCTCCTCCTCCTCCTCCTCCTCCTCCTCCTCCTCCTCCTCCTCCTCCTCCTCCTCCTCCTCCTCCTCCTCCTCCTCCTCCTCCTCCTCCTCCTCCAGCGCCCTCGGCCCACGGGACGGCGCACACCACGTAATCAATCCTTCACGAGGCCACCGTTTTGGCACGGCTCCTGTTGCATAGGCGCTGGCCAAAGCTCGCTACTAACCCCCCTCCCCCGTCCTCCCCCTACATCCTCCGCCTCTCCCCTTCCGGCCGCCCCCTGGAGCCGAAGGAGCCGCGGGGCCGGGACGCTGAACTCCTGCAGGTCACGTCACCCTTCTGCTGACACGTCCACGCCAGCGCCGGGTTCCCTTTTCTCTCGCGCTCCCATAGCAGTTCGCGGCACAAGGAGGTGGTGAAAAAGACTTGCCTGCGGGGAGAGGAGAGGAGAGGAGAGGGAGGAAAAAGGAAGGAGAGGGAGGAAAAGGGAAGGAGAGAGGAGAGGAGAGGAGAGGAGAGGAGAGGAGAGGAGAGAAGAGGGAGGAAAAAGGAAGGAGAGAGGAGAGGAGAGGGAGGAAGAAGGAAGGAGAGGTGGGATAGGGGGAAACAAGAGTAAGGGGAAGATGAGAAGAGAAGAGAGGAGAAGGAGGAAAAAGAAGATGAGAGGTGGAATAAGGGGGAACAAGAGTAAAGGGAAGAGAAGAGAGGAGAGAAGGGAAGAAGTAGGCCCAAAAGAAGAGGAAAGGAACAAAAGGAGTTCTGGGGGGAACGGCTCGAGAAACCTCGTGAAACCATCGGCAAAAAGAGTCGAGAGACAGACACACAAACCCGCGAGTGGGAATAACAACACGATGTCGAACGGTGTCACACATAGCGCTGCCTGACACCGACACTGCACCCCCCCCCCTCTCCCCGCCCCAAACCCGTAAGGACGCCTTGCTTCTACGTCAGTCAAGACAGAGAGAAAGACTGGCCTTCTCTCCTCGCCGCAAAACAGTCGCGTTGATTGAAAGCAGGTCCTCTGGGCACTTCAAAGAGGGAGAGGGAGAGGGAGGGGGAGAGAGAGGGGGAGAGGGAGGGGGGAGAGAGAGGGGGAGAGGGAGGGGGAGAGAGAGGGGGAGAGGGAGGGGGAGAGGGAGGGGGAGGGGATGCAAGAAGGGGGCGGGGGTGTCAAGTGTTAATCAGAATTCGGACCCGACACACGTCATTGGCGTCAATGAGGGTGTCACACAGGGGCGAGAGGGAAGGGGGTGGGTTGGGACATGGGTAGGGGAGTGTGGGGGTAGGAACAGGGGGAGTGTAAAGGGGGGAGGGAGTAGAGTAGGAGTAGGAGGGTAAGGGGGAGCGGGACTTGATAAGGACTTTTAGACGCTAAACGCCCTACTCACGAGGCGGTCATCGGCGTGTCCTTGGCTTCGTTAATTCAATTTGCGCCTTGACCCATTCTGGCCCGGCCGTTACACATTAGCCTCTTTAGAACTGCTGTTTTTGTTGCCTCCCCCCCCCCCCCTTTCCCTGATGGCTTGGGCACTTAAGGACACAAGTTAAGAACTAATCATACCCGACGACGAAAAACACTAGCTCGTAATAAAAATGCAACATGCTTAAGTACACGAAATACAAAACTTAAATACACTTTCACACACATACCATCAGACATCAAATATTAAACACCACGATTCCGCTGCGGAAAAAAATACACTCATCTTCCCTCGCCCCAAAATACTCAAAGGAATTATTCTCACCAAAACTCGCAGAAGAAAATGGCGGCCATCGTGACAGCATTGGTCCCAAGACTAAATTACACTTGTATTCGAGTCTCATTCCCTCGGGCGTGATGGGGCTGATCACGTGACATATCAAAGACGATGATGAAGCATAATTACGCGATTAAGAGCGATGGACAGACACACAAAAAGAGAGAAAACAGAGGGATGGAGGGGGGAGAAAAATAAAGGAAAAGAAAGGAAAAGAGAGAGAGAGAGAGAGAGAGAGAGAGAGAGAGAGAGAGAGAGAGAGAGAGAGAGAGAGAGAGAGAGAGAGAGAGAGAGAGAGAGAGAGAGAGCAGAGGAGAGCAGAGGAGAGAAGAGGAGAGAAGAGAGAGAGAGAAGAGAAGAGGAGAGAGAGAAGAGGAAAGAAGAGAGAAGAGAGGAAAGAGGAGAAGAGAAGCGAAGAGAGAATGAATATAAAGAAACAAAGCTATAAACACTCTCTCACACACACACAACGACACCGCCCTCAGACGCGCGAGCCCACCGGATTTCGCCGAAACTGATGTTTTGGTGAAATCTTTAAACGAGCTTGACCCTTACCTTCACACCCTACCCCCCTACCCACCCTATGCCCTGTCTCCTAGCCTACCCCGATCCCTATCCCTCTATCCCACCCCCCCTGCCAAGGTCTTACCAATACACAGTGCCACGGAATAGGTGCCACGACTTATATGAACAAAGTTTGTATGAGGAAAGTTTGTTGTGTCGGTAGATGGCGCGCGGTCGTACCGTGGTTGGGCCCGGGGGGGGGGGGGTGAAAAACCGGGGGGGGGGGGGGGTTAGCTTGTATGGGGGGGAGGAGGACGAATAGGAAAAGAAGGTTGTTGGGAGGAGGAGCAGGAGTAGATAAGGGATAAGTAGAAGTAGGAAGAATAGGAAGGGCTTAGAAGAGATGGAGAAAGAGTAGATAGAAGAAAAAGGAGGAGAGGGAAGGTGAGGGGGACGGAGGTGGAGGACGAGGAGGAGCAGAAGGAGGGGCAGCAGGGGAGGAGGAAAGACCCGGAGTGTGTTCAATGTTCAAGTATCGCAAACTCATGGACTTTCCAATGCCATTACGTGCTTGAAAGCGGACGAGAACACACGCTTCTCTCGACACTCAATCCGAATGCCATCGCCGTCATTATCATCACCAAATTACTGACATCACCACGGTCCCTATCACCATTACCAAATAAGCAGTTCGGATATCACCATACACTACCACACCATTTGTTCCGATGATAACAATTCCCTCCGTGTTGTGAACATAACCACCATCTCCGCCGCGACAATAGTAATAACAATAACAATCACAGCAAGAGTAATACCGGACCATAAACACCCATCCTACAATGCACTAACAACGCCCCTGCCCTGCTCCCGTCATGCCCCGCCCTCATCCTTTCTCCCTCTCCTGCCCTGCCCCTTCCCTCCTCCCCTCTTCTTCCCCGTCCGACCCCCTACCCCCCCTCCTTCGCCCTATCTCCCCCTACCCCCCCTTCCCCGCCGCACTCCACTTCCCGCTGACACCCCGTCATTAGCAGAGACTTACGGGCGGAGGAAACACTCGGCGAAATTTATCGTCTTCCATCGTCTCTAGGACCTTACACAGGGGACTTTCTCCTCCTCCTCCTCCTCCTTCGGGGGTCCTCCCACCCGCTTGTCTGGTATCCTTGTTCTGGTATCCTCGTATCATCAAGAACCTCTTGAAAACAATACCCCCCTCCATCTCTTCTTCTCCTTCTACCTCCTTTTCTCCATTTCCTCCCGACATCCATTACCACCAAGTCAACCTTCGTCTGCTTAGTTTATCCTCCGAGCGTGCTGGGCGGCGCGTGCTTCGAGGGAGGGGGGGGGGGGGGGGTCATGTGGTGACAGACGTGCATTTTCCTTTTCCCGGCGACCTCGGGAAAAAATGAGCGTAAAATACCGACGCATTTCCATAGCTCCCTCATCAATCTTCACCTTCTCCGTCTTTCCACTTCTCCCATCATCCAGATTAACCCTATCTCCTCTTCCTCTCTATCTCCTTCCCCCACCCCTTGCTTCCATCTCCTCCACCGTCTCCCTTGCCTCCTTCGAGAAATCTCCCGAATAACTTCCACGACACATTTCCCCCCTCCTCCCCCTTCCTCCCCTCACCCGAAGTGCGTCTCGGTGTCAAATCGCGTTGTTTTCTCCGGCGATTCGGATCTCTTACAAATCACTCGCATCCCCGAACACAACATTCTACTTAAACACGCGAGATATCCTCCTCCACGGGCTACCGAGGGGACTACCGAAGAGATTCCCGTCACGTAGCCGATAGTAGGAGCAACAAGACACAGTCGCCTCTATATCTTTCACCCCCTATGTCCTCCCTGTCTCGTCCGCACCTATAATCTCTGCCGCCCTCCTCCCCTGTCCTCTATCGCCCTTCCCTATCCACTTTCTCCCTGTCCCTTGCCATCTTTATCACCCTCACCTATTCTCCTTCCAATCCTGTCACCCTCCCTTAACCTCCCTGCCATCCTTCTACCTTCCCCTGCCCTCCCTGCCATCCTGCCACCTTCCACTGCCCTCCCTGCCATCCTGCCACCGTCCCCTGCCCTCCCTGCCGCTCTACCAACACAACATGCTACTCTGCCCTCCTGTACCCCTCCCCTGCCCTTCGCGGCGCAAACACCCTGCCCATACACGGCCCTTCCACTTTCTTCGTCACCTGCCTTAAGAGGTAATCATCATCGCAGCCTACCGTGATCCGCCGTGACCCAGCGGGCCGTCACAACACCGCTCGTTCCATACCTGTGTGAAGAAAGAGAGGGGCAAGGTTAGATAAATCTTAAAGTTTGCGAATGCATACATTTTTACACAGACACACAAACACACACACACACTAACCCACTTGCTAACACGGAGTTATTTGCGTGATTCCCTTGGAGAACTGAACACCCCCCCCCCCCCACAGATGTGTAATGAATTTGGAAACTAAAAACAATAAACATTTCCCTCGGGAGCTAGGGTAGGGGTGAAAGGGCGTGACTGATAATGCCATAACAAAACGAAAAAAAAAAAAAAAAAAAACATACGAGGGGAAACTTATGCCGGTCACATACGAATCATCAAACACCAAAGCAAAAAGGACATAAAACAACAGCAGGCACACACAAAAACAAGTAAAAAAAAAAAAAAAAAAAAAAAAAAAAAAAAGATAAAAAAATTAATGGTACTACCTCATCACACCCTTCAATAATAACATCAATTCCTCGGCATTCACGGGCGCGCAACAATGCAGCGTGATCAAGAAAACAAGTTCCCCGCACGGCTCAAGCCATCACTAGCCCAGGAAAATAATGCCGGTATTATTTTCGTAAACAGACCCAAGACCTCCAAACTCCCGAAACTCCGCCACGAGTCCCATAACGCAACCGGACTGCCAAGCAACTCCGGCGCAAGATGAAGCCGCAACAATAAAGATAATGGTAATAATAATGATAATAGCAATTATAAAAATAATGACGATGATTAATGATGATGGGGATAATGATATTGATGATAGTAGTAGTAGAAGAAGAAGAAGAAGAAAAAGAAGAAGAAGAAGTAGTAGTAATAGTAGTAGTAGTAGTAGTAGTAGTAGTAGTAGTAGTAACAATGAGAGTAGCAAAAACAAAATAAAAATAAGAAAACCAATGATAATATAAAAATAATAATAAAAATAAACAATGATTGAAAAAATAATAATACAATAGTCATGGCTACAGTGATCCGATATAGATAATACCTGATGATTACAATAATAACACCAATAACAGTGAAAGACAATAACACGACTAAGAATGATAATAATAGTGTAAGACAACGAAAAACAATAAATTGCCGAAGCAGGATTTTGCGGTTTGTGATAAAAATGGCGAAAAAAAGACAGGTGTGTGAAACCAAAATGCCAACACCTGAGGCCAAGGACTGACGGGTGGAAACGAGACGAGAATTTGGGCGAAAAGTAAGGGAAGGGGGAGGAGGAGGAGGGGTGGGGGGGAGGAGGGATGGGGGGGAGGAGGGATGGGGGGAGGAGGAGGAGGGATGGGGGAGAGGAGGAGGAGGAGGAGGAGGAGGAGGAGGGAGGAGGAGGAGGAGGAGGAGGAGGAGGAGGAGGAGGAGGAGGAGGAGGAGGAGGAGGAGGAGGAGGGGGGGTGGAGGAAGAGGAGGGGTGGAGGAGGAGGAGGGGTTGGGAGAAGAAGGGAAAAGGGTGGAGATAAAAAGAGAGAGAGAGAAGGAAGTGGGGCGAGAGAAAAGAAAGAAAGGGAAGGACGAGAGGG
Source organism: Penaeus chinensis (assembly GCF_019202785.1). Taxonomy (NCBI): domain Eukaryota; kingdom Metazoa; phylum Arthropoda; class Malacostraca; order Decapoda; family Penaeidae; genus Penaeus; species Penaeus chinensis. The sequence continues at coordinate 2,778,791 of NC_061834.1, read as the reverse complement.
GAAAGAGAGAGAAGGAAGAGAAGGAGGAGGAGAGGAAGTGAGGCACTGTACCGCCGAAGGACATTATCCAGCGGACAATGAAGTAGTCACGAGTACATGAAACAATTGCGTGGTTGGGTTGGGGTGGCTCTTAAGGTGAGCCACAGACAATAAAACCAACTGGCAACTGGGGCAGAAACGTGCGTTACTTGACATTGGGTGATCTATCGCCGCCACTTTATAAGGGGTGTCCGAGAAGGTCCTTCGAGACCGCTATATAAAAAAAAAAAACGTCTAATTGTGACTTTAAACAAAAACAAACCCTACGCCCCTCCCCCCCCCCTTCTCGACGACACGACACGCGCCCCGGCATCTCCAGCTCCATCTGCGAGGGCCTGGCACGTCGATCCGCAAGCGGCGTTGATGGACAAGAGACAATAGGTTGCGTCGAGGAGCGGCAGGTGCGGCGCCCACGCGAGCCACATGCGACGGCGAGGAGGGGGACAACGCAGACGAAGGGAAATGGAAACGAAAGCGAGAAAGTTCCCATGGCATACAGCGAGGAGGAGAGGAAAGAAAGACGGGGCACGAACACGAAACCGCCCGACGAAAGCAGCAGCAATAAATAACGACCGAAATAAAACGAGGAGACAAAAGCCGGAAAAGGGAGAAGACGAGTAAAAAAGACGAAGCGAGAAGGCAGAAATGAAATAAGAATGTAGTCCAAGGAGCGACCTACTTCTTGCCCTCCTCCTCATCCCCTTCCCTCCTCCCCCAACCCGTCCTGCAAGGAGAACCACCAGCCCTAATTACGGGCCGCGCCGAGAGCCGAGCACGCCGAGGCCAGACGCCAGACACTCGCGGCCACGTCCCCGAGTGCGAACAAACAAACGGAGGCGTGAGTGCGACACCCTTCGGCGCGACGCTGCACGACTGACGCGCAGACGACGGACAGACAGCAGGTGCAAGGAGAGAGAAAGGGAGAGTCTTCAGGGCACCATGACACGGGCTGACGGGCCGAGATAAGAGGGGATGATAGGGCGTAACGACGGTGCTATCCGCGACTTCTCGTGTTGTGTGCCAGCCGGACAGATGGACGAGACTCCCTCTTGCCTTCCCCCTTCCCCTCTCCCTCCCCTCACCCCTTCCCCTACCCCACCTTACGAACACAAGCTGTGTGTCATCGTCGCTAACTTCCTCGTCGCATCGTGCATCAGCCGACAGAGATTACAATGTCCACAATTTAGAGAATGGCCGAGGCGGCGGCGGCGGCGGCTCCGCGATACGTCACTCGCGGCAAAGATGCGAGGCGTTTATCTCGACGGCCATTAACCACAGCCAGAAGGAGAGAGGAAGGTACGGCCGCACTTCGAGAGACAAGGAAACCCACAAAGCCAAAGAGATCAACTGCAGAGAAACAAGCTAACGCACATAAACACGACATAAACGACGAGGCAGAACGTCAGCACGCACGCCCCTCAACTGACCGACCCACATCGGAATGAAGGAAATACAGAAACACCGAGGCAGACACAGACAAACAAACAAACAAACGGGCAAACAAAGGAACAAAACACACTCGCACAAAACGAAACAAACACACGACACAAGGACAAGATAAAACAGACCGCTCCACCACAAGGCTTCGTCCACCGCCCCGCGCCAAAAGGCCCTATCAGCACTTCTGGCAAAGGCAGGGAACGGAAGAGACGCCGACGAATATGGAAATACGAACTATGAATGAAAGGGAGAACGAGAGGCTAATAGAAACTGTTAAAAGGCGTGACGGACGCAAAAGGAGAGAGAAAGGCATGAACAAAAGAATATCGAATCGCTAAGATGATAAAGGTGATAAACAAAAGAAAAGAATAGAAAAAGGAAGAAAAATAAAGGAAAGAAATGGACAAGAGAAACAACGCTAATATCACCGTATTCTCCATCCTTACCCCCCTCCCCCTCCTAGCCTCTACTACACGGCGAGCAGCCATTTACAAGAATTACTCGACAAAACGCATTGAATTGTGAGGCTAGCTCCATGTGCGTTGTCATGGCCTTGTTGCACCATTATTAACTTGCCTCTAATGACGGCTATCCCACCCTCCCCCTTACCCCCCCTTTAACCCCTCCCCCCCTTCACTCCCGCAACCCTACTTCCATCTATCTATTTACCCCCTCCTCTCTTCGACACCCCCGCCCCCTCCAACCTCTTCCCCCTCCTCTTCCCTTAGCCCCTTCCCCCTCCCTCCCCTATCCCCTTCCCCCTCCTTTCCTCTCCCTCCTCTCCCCTCCCCTACCCCCTTCCCCCTCCTTTACTCTCCCTCCCCTCCCCCTCTCCCCCTCCCCCTCCCCTCCCCCTCTCTCCTCCCCCTCCCCTCCCCTACATTGTTTTGAACCGAGGCTGGTCGAAGGACAGTTAGCGTACCCTGTAATCATACAAAAAGGTGTTATTTCCAGCATGGATGTTGTTCCCGTTGCACATGCACGTTTCGAAAAGTCCAGCGCCGATATAACACAAACACAAACGCGTATAACCAAATTGAAAAAAAAAGGCGAGCGAAAAACATCGCCCCCCCCCAAAAAAAAAATATATATATATTTAAAAACAATAAAACAAAAACACAAAAGACCGACATAAAAAAGCACATAAAACGTAAAACAAAAAACACAAAAAACCGACTTAAAAAAACAAAAAAAAAAACGACACAAAAACACAAAAAATACGGACACACAAAAATAGACAAAAACAAACAAAGAAAGAGAGGAAGACAGACAAACAACAACAACAAAGGAATAAAAGCGAGCACCTCATAGAGTCCGGAAGCCGCGGTTCATCCCGACTTGAAATTCACGAGAGCTTAGCCCTTCGGTGAGCTTGCCTGAGGCTTCACGCAGCTTTTTTTTTCCTTTTTCTTTTTTTTTCTCTTTTGTCTGAGGCTTCTGTTGACATTTCACCACAAGCACCGCCAGGACCGCCTGCCGCCTCAGCTGTTGTTTTTGCTTTTAGTCCTGTTCCCGTTTGCAAGGTAACGTTAAAATATTTTTATTTCTTGTTTTCGTAAAATGTTTTCTTTGTAAATGTTTTTTTTCGTTTAATTCACGGTTATTACTATTTATCATCATAGTTTTTTTTTTTCTTTTTAACATTTTTCTCTACCTCTCACAAAAAGATTGTGAAAAAGATAAAAAAAAAGGAAAGAACGTGAAAGAAAAAGAGAACGATACAAAGAAGAGAAAACGAGACGAAAAAGAGAGAACGAAAAAACAAAGATAACACGAGAAAACGAAAAGAGAAAAAGAAAAAGAAAAAACAAAACATAAAACAGACAACGAAAGAAAACGGAGAACAAGAGGAAGCCACACGCAGAAACGACAAACGAAACTGTCACAGCGAAACGACCAACGAAACTGTCACAGCGAAACGACAAACGAAACTGTCACAGCGCAACGACAAACGAAACTGTCACAGCGAAACGACAAACGAAACTGTCACAGCGAAACGACAAACGAAACTGTCACAGCGAAACGACAAACGAAACTGTCACAGCGAAACGACAAACGAAACTGTCACAGCGAAACGACAAACGAAACTGTCACAGCGAAACGACCAACGAAACTGTCACAGCGAAACGACAAACGAAACTGTCACAGCGAAACGACCAACGAAACTGTCACAGCGAAACGACAGCAGCGAAGCGCCCCGCCGACACCCGGAGGAGGATCGCTCGCCGGCGTCCATCTCGAGGCGCGGACGGGGACGAATGAGCTGTAATCCGGAAGATAATCACGTAATCCCACTTCTCCCGGATTACAGGGTCGCCGGGGGTTGAGCCAAGGGTCCGGCGGAGGAGGGGGAGAAGTGGAGAGCGGGGCACGGGGGGGGGGGGGGGGGGGGGGGACAGGAGAGCGAGGGGAACAGGAGGGCGAGGGGAAGGGAGGGAATAGGAGGAAGGGGTGTAGAGGGGTATGGGGTGAGGGTGAGGGAGTGGAGGGGAATAGGAGGAGGGCAAGGGGAGTGGAGGGAAATGGGGTGAAGGTGAGGGAGTGGAGGGGTATGGGGTGCGGGTGACGGGGTGGCAGGGTATGGGATAGGGGTGAGGGACTGGGAGTGGCATGGGTTTAGGGGTGAAAGGAGTGGGGTGACGGCGGGGGCTGAGAAGATTTTTCCTTTCTAGTTACATGGCAGCAGAATAAACATGAGTAAAGCCTTTGGAAATCAAGTAAACTGTATCAATATATGTTAACAACTGGATTAACGCAGGGTATACCCACCACCTCCTCAAAAAAAAAAAAAAAAAGTATAGAAGAAGAAGAAGAAAAAAACCCTACTTACCTTCACACTTCCTCCCCTCCATCTCCCCTCTCCACCTGACTCCTTCCCCTCTATTTCTTTCCCCTTCGATTTCCCCACCCTTGGACGCATTGCTCATTACCTATTCCATAAAGATAAAAAACATTTTTTTTTAAATTCCTTTTCTATCTCTCTCTTCCTCTTTCTTCTCCAGGTTTCGCCCAAAAGTCGCAAGTGCTCTTTCGGATCCAGCACTGATTTGCTCCCCTCGCGTGTTTGTTTTGACAAGAGATCTATGCCCGTGCACTTTTCCCCTCTACGTCTTGTTTATCTTTCTCAGCTCGCTCCCCTCTCCCGTTCCCCCCCACTTCATTTCCCCCCCCTCTCCCCCCCACCTTTTCTCACTCACCACTTTCGGCTCCCCTTCTATACCCTTCTTTTCTAAATCTTTGCTTTCTAAACACCCTATAACTTTCCCCCTGCGCATCTCACAACCAGTAAATGACAGACACTTCTCAACACACGCATGCACATACGCAAGGAGAGACGTACACGCACACACACGCACATACACACACACACGCACACACACAAAATGCCGTTATTCTTCTTCTTCAGGAACACATGTAATACGGCCATCTAGCGCCATTCCTTCGGGCCCAAAACACGTTCTTCTCGCACTTAGCACACTCGTTGGGAGTCCAAACCACCGAGTTATTCTCATTACATAAACACCAAATAACCCTTTAATCATAAATAACACTTGCCACAGTTATTACAACCCCCCCTCCCCCTCCCTTCCCCGACTGGCCTCCCTGCGCCCCATTACCCTAACACTACCCCCACCCCCACCCCCACCCCCACCCCTCGCCCCGCCCCTCTCACCCCCAACTCCTCACGAGACACCATGAATGAGTCCCCGAGCTGATTCACCCGATGACGTCACAACCGGCATGCAGATGAAGCACACTCACCCCCCCCTCCTATCCCACCCCCCCCCAAGCAACCCCCTCCACCCCACTCAAGCGCCAACGAGCGTCTCTCTGCCAACTATCCCACGGATGTTAGAATCTTTGTCTCAAGGTTATATTCTTGTTTTATTCTTAAGACTACCCTCCTCCCCTGCCCCTTGTCCCTTGCCTCTTTCTCCCCTAACTACTTCGCTTCCCTTTCCTTAAGCTCTTTAACTGCCTTCCCTCCCCCTCATCCCTAACCCTTTCTCTCCCTTTCTAACCCCTTCCCCTCACCCCTCTCCCGTCCTTTCCTAACCCTTGGCTCATTCCCTAACCGTGCTCTGAAGTTTTCTGTCTCTTACATATCATTAATAAAAAGACATACACGAACATTACTTATATCTCCGCAGGGGGGAGGAAGACGGCCCTTTCTGCCTATAGGGGAGGAGGCCAAGCAGGTGCGAGAATAAATTAGGGGAGGGGAGGAAGAAGGGGAGAGAGTAGGGGAAGGGGAGGGGAGGCTAAAGGGGAGAGAGGAGGGAAGGGGGAGGGAGGAAGGGGAGGGGAGGCAGAAAGGAAGAGAGAAGGGAAAGGGGAGGGAGGAAGGGGAGGAGAGGTAAAAGGGGAGGAAAGAGGGGAAAGAATGAGAGGCGAGAAGTGAGGAGAGGATAGGCGGCGGAGGAAGCGGGGCAGGTCGGGGAAGTGAGGGCAAAAAGGTGCAGGGAGAGGAGGAGGGGAAGGGGGAGGGGGGCAAGTGGGGAAGGTGTGGTAGGGGTGCATGGCTCTTATTGATGTTACACTTCCCTGTCTGCTGACGTCCCTCCCTGAGAATGATGGCTCCCTGTCCTTATCTCACGGATTCATTATTATTTTTTCTTTTCAAATGAGGGAGTAAGGGATCCCTCCTTTCCCCTCCTGTCTCGTAGATCGCATAAAAATACAGAATTGGATTTCTATTTCTCTCACCTTCATATCACTTCTGGGGAACAGAAATAAGGCGCGCATATCGAATTCCCGGCAATCAAAAATGACGTGGACGAATCTCCCCCCCGCCCCCCTTACTACACATGTGTTTCGAGACCCCCTCCCCCCCTTTCTCACCTTCCCGCTGCCCCCGCCCTCCCTTCCGCCTCGCCCTCCCCCCTTCCCTCACCCCCAGCTCCCCCTTTCCTCTCTGCTGCCCCGTTCCCCCTTCCCTCTTCCCCGTCTCCCCTCCACACCTCTCACCTCACGCATCTGTGCCCACCTGCGCGACCGACGCTCATCCCACGCTCAACCCGGAAGCGACTAGTTCGTTTCCCGGCCACTATCCCAACCGCGGCGCTGCAGTTGCTACTTACCGACGCTACACGTTCTACAGGACCTCGAGTTCACGAAAATGTGTGCAAGAGAGAGAGAGAGAGAGAGAGAGAGAGAGAGAGAGAGAGAGAGAGAGAGAGAGAGAGAGAGAGAGAGAGAGAGAGAGAGAGAGAGAGAGAGAGAGAGAGAGAGTATTGATATTAATATAAAAATAACAATTTAAATCATCAGACCCAAGTATCACAGCTAGAGCTTTATAACCATTCCCTCTCGTTCATGACCCCGATTCGACAGACGAATATCTACTCATTCCGGGAATAACGAATCGCCGCCAAGATTCTCATCCAACAATTACGAGCCGGAAATGAGTTAAAGGAAGAAGGGTAAGAGGAATGCAGAGGAAACAGTAGTAGTAGTAGTAGTAGTAGTAGTAGTGTAATGTAATAACAATAACAACAATAACAATAATTAACAATAATTATAAAATAAAAATAATCACAACACAAGGACCATCAGCAGCAGCAGCAACAACAACGACAAAAACAATAACAACAAACAAACTGCCTCCGAAACAAGCCGAGACATTCAGACCAAATATATATATATTTTTTTTAAAACTTCAAAACATACCAAGGTGGAAGAAACCAGGAGTGGTGGGGGCGGGGAGAGGGTGGGCGGGGCGAGGAGAGGGTTGGGAGAAGGGGGGGGTAGACTTCACCTTGTTCATTAATTATGATTCTTTGTTTGTTCGAGTCGGTAGTAACGCCCCGGGGCTGGCGATGTGAGGCTGTGGATGAGGAAAGAGGAATGACGAAGAAGTAGGTGGAGAGAGGAGAACTTGGAGAAAGACGATGGAT
>NC_061834.1:2751486-2771315 GCF_019202785.1 Penaeus chinensis | reverse complement strand
CTCTCCCTCTCCCTCCTTCCCTCGGTTTTTGCCACCCCTCATCCACGAGATTTACTCTCAGTTTGTTTACTTCGCTCGCACGCCCCCCCCCCCCCCTCCCGGGGACTGAGGGAGAGAGAGCCCCCCCCACCCCACCCCGCAAAAGATTCTCCTGGTGAGCGTTCCTTCTTTTCAATCATGTTCAATTTCATCTGGATTTCACCCTTCGCCCCTCACGTAGACGCAGGCGCGCGCACGCACATGCACACCTCACGACTCCCCTTGAATACTTAAGCCTTCTAGCATTTCTTAATTACAGGCGAACTCTTTGTGTTCTCCCTTCGAACCTTTCCTTTTATCCCCTTCCTTTCTTTACTCTTCCTCCTCCTTCTCTTACTGCTGCACCTCCTCTTTCCACTCTTTTCCTCTTCCTCCTCCTCTTCCACTTTCCCTACCCTTTTTCTCCTCCTCTCCCTCTCTTCCCCTTTCTCCTCCTCCTCTTTCCCCCTTTCCTTCCTCCTCCTCCTCCCCCTCCTCCTCCTCCTCTCTCCTCCTCCTCCTCCTCCTCCTCCTCCTACTCCTACTCCTACTCCTACTCCTACTCCTACTCCTACTCCTACTCCTCCTCCTCCTCCTCCTCCTCCACACACCCTCTCCTCCTTCGTTTTGTTTACCTTCCTGCTCCCCGAGCGGAAGGCAGCGCCGACTCCCCTACACCGCGTTAGCTCCGTTGCATCCATTATTCACAGCCACTGCAGGAGGAGCGAAGCTGGGCCCCGCCGCCGTCGCCCCCGCCGCCGCAGAAACACCCTCGATATGGGACGAAGGGGAAGCGGGGCTGCCGCTGCTTGGTATGAATGCCGCCCCTCCCCTCCCCTCCCCTCCCCCACCCGCTGACCCTCTCTCCTCACCCCTGGCACTGTAACGCCATGACAGCATTCACGTTGTCTTAATAATTCAAACGTACGAGCTTATGTCGGAAAAATACGCCCCTGCCCTCAATGCCCATGTCTATTGTTAGTAAATAGAAAAAAAAAAAAAAAAAAAAAAACGCTATGCCCGGCTGAGATTTCACCACCTCTTGATCACCCCCCCCCCCCCCTTGTGGGCAACGCCATCCTCCTCCACAACCCCTCCCGTCATTGTACCAGCCATCTTCCACATCCATCCCTATCCCATCCTACTACTCCAGCTCTAACCCTAGAACCAACCAACCAACCAACCAACCAACCAACCAACCAACCAACCACCAACCACCCACCCCCATCCCCCTTCTCCTCCTCCTTCTCCCCCTTCCCCCCTCCCGCTCCCCACTCTCCCTCCTCTTCCTCTTCTTCTTCTTCTTCTTCCTCCATCACTGTCCTCTTCTTCTTCCTCCACCAACAACCTCCCCTCCTCCTCCTCCCCCTCCCCCCTTCCGCTCTCCCCCTCTTCTTCCTCTTCATCTTCCTCCATCACCCTCTTCCTCTTCCTCCACCACCACCACCACCACCACCACCACCACCACCACCCTCCCATCCTCCTCCTCCTCCTCCTCCTCCTCCTCCTCCTCCTCCTCCTCCTCCTCCTCCTCCTCTCCTCCTCCTCCTCCTCCTCCTCCTCCTCTCCTCCTCCTCCTCCTCCTCCTCCGCCCCGATCCCATCCTATCCGAGGCGGGGAGAAGCATCGCCAAGAGCAATAAACGGGGAGGATATGGAGCAGCGCGCGCGGGCGGGGCAATACAGGGCGCAGCTGTTGGCCTCGTGCATTACGCCGGCCCTTGCCACGAGGTCCTTTAGTGTCGCCTCTCATGGTACGTTCTCCTCGGACAATAAACCCGCTCGACTTTTACATCGCTCGTCGTTCTTACACGCCGTTCAGTGGGGTTCTCTTTTGGGTGCGAGTTTATTTGACTGGGTTGGGATCCCCGACTCCCTCTTTCACCCCCCCCCCCAACCTCCCCCAAACCCCCCGGCTTTCGTGTGCTTTCATCCCCGCGTTATTCCTCCGCAATGTTCCCCTCTAATCAGGTTTCCCGCTTGGCTTAATCGCGGCGAGCCGGTGTGGCCGCGAGCAGCCCACTATCGCCTCGTATTGTTGCTCCTCGTCGCCTTCGTTTCGGTTGCTCCGGCCGGTGAGCGACACCGAAGGGCAGGACTCCGAAGCCACAGCCGTCGCGCACTGCAGGAACCGTCTGCCGCCCTGTCTGGGGAGTTAGAAGGAGTCGATGGGCGCTGCAGTGACCAAGTCTCTCTCGCTTGGTCTCTCCCTCTCTTGGTTTCTCCCTCTCTCCCTCTGTGTGTGTGTGTGTGTGTGTGTGTGTGTGTGTGTGTGTGTGTGTGTGTGTGTGTGTGTGTGTGTGTGTGTGTGTGTGTGTGTGTGTGTGTGTGCGGCGGTTTGTGTGAATAATAAAATTGTCTCTCCCCCTCTCACCTTCCAACTCACTCAGCCCCCCACCCCCTTCCCCTCTACTCCTCCGCTTACCCCCCCCCCCACCCCTCATCTCTTAAGTTGTCATGCAGAGCAGCGTCCAAGCCAAGCCAGATCTACGTCTGATCGCTATGCGTCGATAAATCAACCACGACTTTAATGTATTCCTACTGTGCGTGTGCGTGTTTGTAGGTTTAAGCTGCATTCAAAATTACCGCTACCACTGCCCTGTGCAAAAGGAGGACGAGGAGGAGGACGAGGAGGAGGACGAGGAGGAGGACGAGGAGGAGGAGGAGGAGAAGGAGGAGGAGGAGGAGGAGGAGGAGGAGGAGGAGGAGGAGGAGGAGGAGGAGGAGGAGGAGGAGGAGGAGGAGGAGGAGGAGGAGGAGGAGGAGGAGGAGGAGGAGGAGGAGAAGGAGGAGGAGGAGGAGAAGGAAAAGAAGAAAAGGAAAGAAGAAAGGTACAAGAACAAGAAGAGGTAAAAAATAAAAGAAAAAGAAGGATAAGAATAAGGGAAAGAAAAGAAGAGAAGACAGTCGCGGAGACAACGATGGAAGAGAAAGAGAGGGCAAAAAATGAACAATAATAAAGCAGAAGAAATGAGGGGAAAACCTCTTCTAAATCAAGAGCGAAGGCTGACGAGGCAGCAGGTGAGGAGGAGAGGGAAGGGGGCGACGTGATGACCGGGAAATGATAAACTAACAAAGAGACAAGATGAAGATGGAATATAAACAGTGAACTCCTAATGTGTAAAAACTGAAAAAAAGAAGGCAAAGATAGATGGATAGACAGGCAGCTAGAGAGTCGGAGGCAGCGATCGAGACAGACAGAAACTGCATTTAATTCGCCGTTTTATGAAATCCGACAAAACGGGCGTCTCTTGCTAGTTTCTTTTCTCCAAATATTTCATATCCTCGCTTTACTCTCCACGACAATCGTAATGAATACAAAAAACAAAACAAAACAATAACAGAGGAAAATTACAGATAGAGAAAAAATCAGGTGAATCAGAAGCCCACATCCACGGGGCCAAAAGGAGAGAACCCGACGGAGCGGCAAGAACCTCATCCTCCCTCGGCTGTTGCTAATCATCTTCGGCGTCATCTATCGAAGCGCATTCTATTTTCAGCGGCCTTCGCCACTCCCGCTTCTCTCCCCTCCTTCCTCCCTTACCCTCGCCCCCATCTCCCCTCACTCGCGCCCATTCGCCCCACCTGCCTCTACCCCGAAAAAGAGATATCCTGCGATCCTCCAGAACGCCCTCGCCGCCGCCCTCGCCGCCGCCCTCCGAGTCCTGGCGAGCCGCGAGGCACCTCCGCGCGGCGTCAAGAAACGATTGCCGTCGCCCGCCACGGCCTGCCCGGCTTTTGTTCGCCGGGCCCGCCGTGATGTTATTAGCGCAGCATAATGCCAAAAGACCCAATTAGCAGCGGTTGTAATTAGCATAATGAGATAAAACTGTGTTGCGCAGCAGGACACACGCAGTACAGCGTAGGAGGAAGGAGGGTGGTGTGTGGGGAAAGGGGCGAGGGGGGATCCTGAATAGATAAAAGGGGGGGAGGGAAGGCGAGGGAGATGTAAAACATGACTAAAAAAAAAGAAGTAAAGCTGAGTTTAATGCGCTGTCATTTTTCCCGGTATAGAGAAGACCCTCCTCGCCCCCCCTGGGTTATCTTGGGACGATCGCCCCCTCTCATCAACCCCCTTCCTCCTTCCCCTTCTCCCTCCCTTCCTCCTTCCCCTCCTCCCTCCCCTTCCTCCTTCCCCTCCTCCCTCCCCTTCCTCCTGATTGTCCTGCACTGGCAATTGCCGGCGTGTGTAATCTCATGTTGTGTTTACCCTAAATGCGTACATGCGTCAGCTTTTTATATGGCAGTTTGTACCTCCCGATGCGAGGGTTCAAGAAACGGTAAAAAAAAAAATGGAGAAAAAAAGGAAACGGGGGGGGGGGGGGGATAAAACAAGGGCGAGGGCACAGCATCCTGAGTCATGGCGTCAGCTCATAGGAGCTCCCTTTATCTATTCGTTATCCATTATCCTAAATCGCCTTCGTCATCCAGGCTAACTCCGAACACAAGGATAGGGGGGGAGGCCGAAATTTATTCGAAATGTTGGAGAGGCGTATGGGGCAGGAGAGAGATGGGCAGGATGGGGGGCGGGAGCACATCTTGACATAATATCCTTGGGCCTAAAGAGCGGGAAACAGAACTTTGGACGCGGAGACGCTGTTTGAAAAACGCCCTCCTTTGGGATGAAAAATACATTTCGGGTCCAAGGTCTTGAAAACAACGATAAAAATAGAAGCAAAAATCTTCTGGGGAAAATCCGAATGTTCAGGAAGAAAATGTTTAACAGAAGGATTTTTTTTTAAAGAGAGATTGGGTGAACTGGCAGAAAAGTCAACCGAAACAGAGAGAAAAAAGAAAACAATTCACGCCACAGTTAAGAACAACACGACTGCGCGCGCAGCTTTTCTCGACGACTCCTCCCCCCTCGCCCCCCCCCTTCCTACAACCCCATCCCCCCACCCTGTGCTTGCAAGTGCAACATGTGTAACAAAGGCGACCAAACGTTTACACAATCACGACCTTCCCCGAACTAATTGGGGATCAGGACTGGGCTATTCTCTCCCCTCCCCGACGCGACGATTGGTTCGAAATCCCAAGGATACCCAAGGAGGATGTGACCCTTCCGAGATAACGAGGGTCGCAGACAGCACTCATCAGTCCTCCCTAATCCCTTCCGTCCATTGAAAGCTGCTCAACACCTGAGAGAAGAACGGCCGGACGTTTAAAGATGTAGTTATATGCATGTTCCGCCACTTAGTGCTGCCGCGAACAAACAGGACGCCGAAAGAAACGCCACGCAATTGTGTCGGCCAAGAACGATTGTTTGGCTCGCCGGGCAAACAACGGACCGGCTCTTCCCGGGCGCCGTGAAATAGGAGAAACAACGCCGCGCAATTTCCCCGGGCATGAAAAACCGAGGCCATAGAAACCGCCTCTCCAGCAGCAGCCGATTCCAGACGCCATGAGCGGGGCATCTTTCCAAAACAACAAATAAACCGCAATCTACTCTTCAAATCATCCCCATCGAATTTCGACCCATCGGTTAAAAAAATAAAAGGTAGAGAGACGGAAAAAAAAAACAGCTAACTAATGCCGCCAAGCTTGTAAACAGGGATGATTTCCGTTTGACCAATGAGGGGCACGTAAATCTGAGGCGCGCGAACCAATCACCGCGCGATGCCCTCAGCTCCCGACCAATGGCCGCCAAGAAGAGGGACCGAAAAGGACCAATGGAGGACGAGTGTTGTCCCCCCCCTCTCCCCCTCCCCCAGCGGCTCCCCTTATTGATAAATAGTGCACGCACGCTCTGGGCTGCAAGATGACTCGGCAGGTAATGTTGATGCACACCGAGCCCGAGCCTTCCTACGAGCAGTAGGGAAGGGGGGGGGGGGTGGGGGGGGGCGAAGGAGGGAAGGCAAGAAGGATATTCGCCTTGCATATCCTGCACAGGTTTGTTATCGCTAATGCAATCCTTGGTGCAATTAGGGCGCCTTCTTCTCCTCTTCCTCCCGTCAAAAACATACAAAGGACAAATCCACGACTGCCATTGGCCCGCTGCACTCGCCCTCCCTCGCCTCTTAATACCAAGTGTCATCAAACGGGGGTAATGGGCGGCTGAAACAGGATGATCTTAACATGTTCCTTCCTATTAATAATGAAAGGGAGGTCATCTTCCTCGACCCCATTTGACCCGACCCGGGGTCCTCGCGACGCCCCTGGTAGTTACAGCGCGTGGTAATCGTCGCGGGACCGGGTAGTTAGCACGTGCCCCTCCCCTTCCCCCTTGGCCCCCGACCCTGATTTCCTTCCCGAGTCAATCTCAATCTCGAAACAGCATCCGGGACCTTTCAAACGAGGCGAGGAACGAGCGAACTAACGCAGGCGATGACGGAGAGGCTGCGCAGCGGCGTGGCGTTAGGTGGCGGGAGCTCGCCAGGGTACCAAAGCCCCACGGCGCTGGCTGTCCCTGAACCCTCGCGCTGACCTCTCCTCTACGCTCCTCCCTACGTTACTATACCTTCGCTCTCGGCCTGGGCCCCCCTCGTATATCTGCATCGTTATACATGATATCGAGCACTAACTTCATTTCCACCTTTCCCTCACGTCAATTACTGCTTTATCATCCTATTACTCTACCTGTTCCGACTATTTTTTTCCTTCTTTACTTTCTCGTTCTTGCTGTTATTCATGTCTTTCCTCCCTTTCTCCTCTTTTTACTTCTCCTCTCCCTTTCCCTCTCGCCTCCATTCGCGGGTAAAAAGCGTGCCTCGAGGGCCCGCAAATTGAGGCACGGAAAGGGGGAAGGTGATTTTTTTCTCGAAGGGCATTATTAATAACTCCATTTATATTTTTCCCGACAGCATCTGGCGAGACGTTAATGTGCGAGGCGCTGGTGTAGGGACGTCGGCCATGATACCGAGAGTCTTTTCAAAGTCACACTTCGCTTTCTGCAATTCTAAATGTTTTGGTTACGTATTTCCCTCTATCATTACAGTTTGCTTTGCTTTACATGACTTATTTTTTGATGATCTCGCTCTAAAGTGGTACTACGCAAGAAATAATATACATTGTCTGTCACGATATACTTTCCAGTTTGAATCAAAACAAGAACCAATCCCAGAGGTTACCATGGGGGCTGGATGCGGAAGAAAGGGGGGGAGGGCGCCCCAGAGATGGACGAAATGTAAGGAGGGGGGGGGGGGGAGCAGAGATGTTAGGAGATAAAAGCTTGATACGACGGATGAGTGCGTCTCCCGTGCCATAACGGAGGAACGTCTGGTCGGTCGATCCGCGGGTGACGAGCAGGACCGAAGCACTCTCGCCGTCCGCCTCGCCGTCGTAAAGTCGTAGCAAATGTACGGGCGTGGGCGTGCGACGCTGTAACCCCAGAGAACGAACAGACACGACCCCGCCGCCCGCTCGCGCCGCCCAAACCCCTATCTACGAGACCTCATTACCACATCTCCGCGACATGCAAAACCTTTTAAAGCCGGATCCCGCGCGGGAAGATCCTCTCGAATCCCCTTTAAACCACAGATTTTCTGATAGTCATCTGTTTTCAGGCCTCCTTTTGTGGAGTTTATTGCGGATTTTATACTTCTTTCGGGACGTATAGTGTCGTCGCCTCGCTCGCATCTGGGACGCTTCCCTCGCAACATAAGCTATGACGAGCGGCGTTAACCCCTCGCAAAGATGGAAAATGAAAAAAACAATAACAACAACACTCAAAGTCCTGTAACGACGCAGATAACCTTCGCCACAACAGCCTCATCCCCGTCGGAGATGTAAGGTCACGGCCTGGAGCCCACTTTTATTTTCATTTTATCTATTTTTTAGTCCATCAGTCTTTTTCCAAGTCTCGGACGCGTCCACTGACCGAGGTAAGTGCTCTTCGCCCTCCATTCGCCCTCCAGTGACCTATCCTCCAGGAGGCGAGGCTGAAGGAGATATTTCGATGTCCCCCGAAGTCGTCCTGCTATGCTACCAGTAGTTTTTGACCGAATGGCCCTGCATCGCGAAATGACAGCTGCATCTCTCTCACCACAAACAATAATGACCTCTATTTCCCGTGTCCATAATGACTACAATATGCCAATGCCCATTAACATCACGAGCTTCGTCTCCACATTTCCTGTGCCAATCACGAGGTACTTGCCCCCCCCCCCACCCCGGCCATACCCCACCCTACCCCCCAGTCCCCTCCTCCTGGTTCTCTTGACGGTTATGGCATGTATCGACCACCAGCGGGTCGTTCCGGCTCCTCCCTACGCCACTTCTGCGGGTCGTCGTCGTCAATCTCTGCCGCTGCAGCTCGACGGGGGAGGGGGAAGGAGAGGGGGGGAGGGCTCTACATTCCGGCCACGTCCTGCATTTCGCCCACTCGCTTGCTCGTCCCGGTTAAGACACTTATCTCGGGGCGACACAATTCGCAGCCTCCATGCCGAAGTGTGTTTACCTTCCGAACAAGGCTCTGCCCAAGACGCCCGTGTTTGCTATTCGCGAGACACGGTAATGGGCGTCAGCTTCGTCTCTGCTAACAAGGCCTTCCGAATGCTATCCTGCCTGCCTGCCTCCCCCCCCCCCCTGCTCCTCTTTCTCACGCGAGCAACGCCTCGTTCAACCTCACATCTTGATCCCCAGCGCTTCTCCCCCTCCGTTCTCGCCCTCGTTGCGCGCCATGAACTAGTTTTCTGCTAGGTCCGGCAGCATGGCTGGTCCTTCGACATGCATCTGATCCTGCAACCCCTGCCCCCTCTCCCTCCTTCCCTCCCTCCCTCCTTCCCCCTTCGCAGTAATGAGCGCCCAGGGTGCCCGCTCGCCCCTAATAACACCCGGCCTGGCGATTTCTCTATCAGCCCCGGCAATCAATCCCGGGCTCGTGCAGAACCCCAGCGCCCCGTCCGACGCCCAAAGTCCGCCCGCAGTCAATAAACGAGGACTGCAAAAACAGTGACACGCCGGTAAAAGGGTCGTTGTAACATGCACGAGGTGAAGTGGTTAATTTTGCGAGGCTGGCAGCATGGTGGTAGTCGGCGGCGGCGGGCAAGCAGCACGAGGGGTCAGTGTGGCTAAAATGGCGGCTGCGGTGAGCGTGGCCGCACAGGTGTACAGCAGAGGTCGGTTACTGAGCCACACCAGCTCTTCCACCAGCACCAGACCGACAGCTTTTTGCTCCCGCTGGCTCACTCCGCCGCGGGCCACCACACCTGCCTCCCTCGCGCCGCCGCCACACCTGCTGCACCGCCTCCCTCCCTCGCGTACGGATTCTGCCGCCGCCGCCAATGCCCTTTTACCTCTCCAAAAGCTGAAGGAAGCTCGGGAATAATGGCACAGAGGTCATCTCCTGCTCTCGCCTCATTATGTCAACCGCAGACTGAAAAGGGATGTCAGAGTCACACCCCGACCCCTTGCCCTCGCCGAGTCTCTCCTCCAGACCAACTTATTCTTTCACTTTTCTTTCGCTCGCGTCTTTTCACTCTCCTCCCTCCTGCATCTCCTCCTCCTCCATCAACCCTCCCCTCCCTTCTTACACCTCCCTCATTTCCAGCCCTTCGTCCCTCCCTTCCTCCTGCTGCCCTCCCTCCCAGAAGGACCCCGAGGGCGCGTCACCTGTTATCCGCCCCCTCAGCGCCGCCGGCAGGAGCGACCTCAGGGGGGGATGGTTCCTGCCTTCCTCCGCCGCGCCCTGCCAGCTGTCTGTCCCAAGTCGGACCCGCGTCATCGTGTTGCAAGTAGTTCGCAGGTCGTTACAGGGCGATGATCGGGTGGTTAGGGGGTCGTGATGGTCGTCGCCCGGCTCCTCCTCGCCATCACGATCTGCTCGTTATCGTGTTTACGATTTCTAATGATCGTACTTGTTGTGGCGCCTATTAGACATGGTGCCACCTGCATCGGCCGGGGAGGAAGGGGCCGGGCGTCGGTCTCACAAAGGTTGCACAATAATGATAATAACGATCTTTAAAATATATAAATAAACTCATCCAATATCAGCGAGGACAATGACACCATAAATACGAACCAGCGCACGCACACACACGCGCACACACACACACACACACACACACACACACACACACACACACACACACACACACACACACACACACACACGCACGCACGCACGCACATACGCATTTTTTTCTTCAGAAGTCTAATTGTTCTCCCTCGCCCGTAAAGCATGATACAATTCCCACTTCAACATGCACGACCATCCTCGGCTTCAGGTTATGACGTCATCACAACAAAACTAGAAAATATCAAGTAGTGGGGTTTTAGGTGGGGCAGGGCAAGGCAGGGGGTGGGGGGGTTACTTGCCCGAGGGGACTCTTGATCTCTTTCTCTTTCTCTCCTTCTTCTATATCTCCCCCTCCCTCATCCTCTCTCTCTCTCTCTCTCTCTCTCTCTCTCTCTCTCTCTCTCTCTCTCTCTCTCTCTCTCTCTCTCTCTCTCTCTCTCTCTCTGCCTCTCATTCCCAACCTCCCTCTCCCACACCCATACCCCCCACCATCACCCCCAGCACCCCTATCCCATCCCTCCCCCCCAAAAAAAAAAAAAAAAAAAAAAAACTAAACATAGAAAGATAGAAAGAACGAAAGACAAGGGATGAAAGGGGCTAAGAAAAAGAAATCCCGGCCGGCCGAGGAGACGACGCTGGCTTACGGCCGCCGTGCCTGACCCTCGCCAGGATCCTCATGCTCCTCGGCGGCCGTGTGTGTGCATAACAAGGGGCGGATTCGGGTAATTGCGTGACCCCGGCTCCGCGTCTGCTTCGGAAGCATGTATGTATGTATGTATGTATGTATGTATGTATGTATGTATGTATGTATGTATGTATGTATGTATGTATGTATGTATGTATGTATGTATGTTATGTATGTATGTATACGCGCACGTATGAGTGTGTGTGTGAGTGTGTGTGAGAGTTAGTGTGTGAGTGCGTGAGTGAGTGAGTGAGTGAGTGAGTGAGTGAGTGAGTGAGTGAGTGAGTGAGTGAGTGAGTGAGTGAGTGAGTGAGTGTGATGAGTGTGTGTGTGAGTATGTGTGAGTATGTATGAGTATGAGTATGAGTATGAGTATGAGTATGAGTGTGAGTGTGTGCGTGTGTGATTAACATTATTACTATCAAAATCATCACCGTCCTTGTTACCATTATCATTATCACCGTTTTTGCCTCTGCAACCCAACTTGCCATGGAGCGAGTTTTCTTTCCCCTTGCAACTATCATCCATTTTTCCCCCAGCAACGCACACAAGGCGGGGAGAAGCACAATGCAAAATATAACAAAACAGAAAGAAAATGTAAAGCCGGCGATGAAATATAAGAAGGGTCACAAAAAAAAAAAAAAAAAAAAAAAAAAAAAAAAAAAAAGCCCGAGAGGAAAAATCACGCCGGCAAATTCAATAAGAGAAAGGGGGCAAATATTAGCCGAGCAAAGGGATACGCAACTCAGAAGGCAAATCTGAATGCGAAACGAATAGAAAACAAACCATGAATTAAAAAAAAAAAAAAATAGGGACAAAAGAACAATAAACAGTGAGGACAAACATAACGAATGGGAAAAACATGTGTAATGTCATGAACGTCCTGGTTAGCGAGAGTGAGTGAGTGAGAAAGAAAAGGAGGGAAGGGGAGAAGGGGAGAAGGAGGGGGAGAGGGAGGAAAAGAGGAAAGAAGGAAGAGGGAAAGAGAGAAGAAGGAGGGGAGGAAAGGAGAAAAGGAGAAAAGGGAAATAGAGATAGACAGGAGGGAGAAGGTGGGATAGATAGATAGATAGATAGATAGATAGATAGATAGATAGATAGATACATAGATAGACAGAGAAGTGAGAGAGAGAGAGAGAGAGAGAGAGAGAGAGAGAGAGAGAGAGAGAGAGAGAGAGAGAGAGAGAGAGAGAGAGAGAGAGAGAGAGAGAAGTGAGAGAGAGAGAGAGAGAGAGAGAGAGAGAGAGAGAGAGAGAGAGAGAGAGAGAGAGAGAGAGAGAGAGAGAGAGAGAGAGAGAGAGAGAGAGAGAGAGAGAGATAGAGAGAGAGGTGAGAGAGATAGAGAGAGAGGTGAGTGAGAACGAGAGAAAGAAGTGAGAGAGAGAAAGTGAGAGCGTGCGTGAGTGAGTGCGTGAACGTGTGTACCTGTGTGAGTCCAGCCTCTGCCATGTGGGCGGGTCCAGCAGTGGGAACAATGGCCTGTTAACACGAATACTTTTGCAAATTACATCATGGGTCCGGCAGAGCCCCGCGTCCTTTTTTCCCCTCTCTCCCGTACTCGTTTTAAAAAAGTACAGCAACGAGTCATTAATAAATGAATACGTAAAACGCTGAAGGACAGACGGCTGTGGCAGCGGCTGCATTTGGCGTTGCATAAAAAAAAAAACGTAAAACAAAATATGAATTAATAAGTGCGCTGTAATTGGATTAGGACACGATAATAGTGCATAGAGGATATACCAAGATAAATGAGGCGCAGCGCAGGTAAGAGAAAGCAACAGGCAACAGCAAGTGGGGAAGGGCCATGGGTGGCACCACAGGGAGTCACGTGGCACCACGGGGCGTACAGCGGCTCCCAGGGGCGGCCTCCTACCCTCTTGGACCGCCCATACACGGACTCCTCTTAGAACTACTGAAGAGGCTGAGGGCGGGCGTGATGTGGCCATGAAAGGATTGAAAGCGAGATATACAGTGACTAAGACAAGGAAAAGCGAAGTTCTCACTGTGTTCGCGTACCGTGTATACGTGTATCCTCTGAGTGAGTCTCCAAAGGGAAAATGTGAACTGCGCACACGAACGCTAAAACAAAAGGACAAGCGGATAAGAACCGAACATACTACGCAATGCATACCCACACCCATCTCCGCCAGGCCACTTATCGCGCCCACGGCCTATGCAACGCGCCCATGACCCGCCCACCGCCGGCAGGACTATTGTAACTAACTCACTCGCAGCGGGTGTCGTTAAGCTGCATTGAGAGAGTCCGAGCGCAGCAGCTGTTAAGTGAATGACGGTGCGAGATGAAGGGGGGCGAGGGGTGGGGGGGCGAGGAGGACGTGGTGCAGAGAGGGGGGGGGGGGAGCTCGTTGTGGATCGGAATATGTAAGAGCGACGGCAGGAGAGAAGTGGGATGGGGGTGGGGGTGGGGGGACACAGTACGAGAAGACTGCAACCACATAACCACATCAATATCCCAGTACCTCTCCGCCAAAAAGGTATGTCTGACAAGCCTACTCACACCCTCACTCACACCAACACTCATTCATGTCTGTGCCTCTCCCATATTCGGAAGACCCTGGCATACGCTCTAGCCTACAGACAACAACAACCGCGCCGGCATATCGGAGTTTATGATAAAGTTTACGAGCCTCAACTTCGCCAATAATCACCTGTCAGCGAGACACGCTTGGGCTGACATCCATCTAAATCTGCTGACACGCTTCTGCTCGCTCTTTCCTTCCCGCTGACACATCATTTGGACCACCGCAAAAATTCCTGACGCTCGCCCTTCGTGTACCGGCCGACCACCTCCCGTGACCCCTTCAGAATAACAATAACGCTGGCGACTGACCCGCTGACAGCGCGGTCGGACAAGGGCAGCGTGTTGATTACAAGCGCACCTTTCAACTCCTTCGCAAGCAAGCACATTCTTATCTTTCACAGCCGCCTCTTAGATAAGGGGGGGAGGGGGGCGTAGGTGGGTCTACCTCGCACCCATCACAGCCATTCCTTCAGGACGTGGGGAGATTGCCCATCGACAAGGCTTTATCCTCCGCGCACGGCTCCGGAGCAACACACTCCGGACGGCAGCGGTGTGTGCTCGCGGCGAAGAGCGAGGCCCTTCCAACCCCCATTGTCTCACGATGCCTCGGGGGCAGCCACCTCATTAAGCTATTGTTCAGCCACACACTCACTCAACTCACTCACTCACTCACTCACTCACACTCACACTCACACACGCCTTTAGTCTCCATAACGCTGTATGTTCAGCCGCGGTTGGTCGTGTTCTCCCTGTCCTGAATTGTAAGGGAACGACCACTACTGTCCTACCGTGATCTGCATTACCTGTTTTGCATAAACTTCATCTCACGCCCGCGACTAACATCTTATGAATACCTGGCTGTGTCCTGTTGTGTCCTCTCTTTACCGACTCTATCTCCGTTCTCCATTATCCTTTTTGTGCATTTTCTCTCCTCTCCCTCTCTGGCCGGCTCCCCCGATAGCCTCCTACTCGTGATATTCCCATCTCGATTAAGCATTAACGAGATATTGACAGCGTGTCGACAAGTGTTCTATTTTCATTTTTCCCGACCTGTCCATCAGTATTGCTCGCCTTTGGAAGTTTATGCCTGGTATTTCATCTGTAGGTATACAAGGAAATACACACAGACACGCACACTCTGTTCCTGCTTGTTTGTGTTTTACTTTGTTTGTCTGTTCTAATCTCTCTCTCTCTCACTCTCACTCCCTCTCCCTCTCCCTCTCCCTCTCCCTCTCCCTCTCCCTCTCCCTCTCCCTCTCCCTCTCCCTCTCCCTCTCCCTCTCCCTCTCCCTCTCCCTCTCCCTCTCTCTCTCTCTCTCTCTCTCTCTCTCTTTCTCTTTCTCTTTCTCTTTCTCTCTCTCTCTCTCTCTCTAAAACAAACAGAAACACAAACACAAACACACACACACACACACACACACACACACACACACACACACACACACACACACACACACACACACACACACACACACACACACACACACACACACGCACACACACACACACACACACACACCGTCCGCACGTCCAAGCACAGATGGCCAGTGGCATGAATGCGTAACTCAGCGCCCGTCCATATTAGACCAGGGAGTGTCGCGCCTCGGCCCAATATAAATTTCGCCGCGGCTGATTAGATCCCAACGGATGACGCGGGCACGAGCATCCCTTCCGCAAAGCCCTTCTTTACCCCTTCGTGAAAACCTCTCTCTCCCCGCCATCATTGTCTTCACTCAGTGTCTTTCGCCGCTCGCAATTCCCATCGTCTCGGGCCCGGACTCGCCCGCTCGCTCGCTCGCTGCCTGCGCCCCTCCTTCTTCGCAGCCCCTTTCCCGTATGTCATTTCTGATCCCTGCTCCGCTCGCCTCGGAACAGATGCTTTGCCTAAATTTCCACACTCCCTCCCTCCCCTCCCTTTCCCTTTCTCCTTCCTTCTTCCTCTACGCTCACTCTTCCTCCCGCTTTCCCTCTCGATCATTATGCTAATCCCGCCGCTCCAACGACGCTCATCGCGGGATGCAGAGGAGAGCGGCGACTTAAGTAGGCCTACACGCGATGATTGTAGGCTGGGTGGGCCACGACACAGCATGAACTTCCTGCCTCGCCTTGTAATTGTTATGATATACGGCCGCCGTGATCCGCCACGACGCGACGCTTGTGATCCTCCGCTCGGGAAATTCTTGGGCCTAAAGAGACCTCCCCGCCTCCCCTCCTCGCCGTTCACGCCCGCGGGGATCGGCCACCCGAACGCATCCTGTGATTATCGGCGCTGTTGTCCCGCCCATGACATATCCTTGAAGGCAACCGCAACCGGGGCCACGAAGACAAGCCAGGCCACGGGCGTAACGGAGCCTGGAAATTCGATTAATGGCGAGGCGAATAAAGCGAAGGCCTGGACTCCAAAGGTAATAAGTCTTCCTTTCTCCACCTGTTCCCCAAGGGACTCCATCCCCTCCTTCACATTCCGCATTCATCTTCCTCGTCTCCTTCCCCGTTCTAAAGGGAGGTCTAAAACATCTCTTGTATTTAGACAAGAAAATGAGTGGCGCGAGTTTTTGGCGGGAATCCTTTGTTTCTGGCTCTGACGTCACAAGGGCATGAGAACCCTTATCGCTGTCTCATTTTCTTGGGCTATTGTTGATGCCGCTTTTTTGAGATGCCAAACAATAGATTCCGATAACGTAAGGCAACGTCTTCGGGTCTTCTGCAGTCAAACTTTCAAGACACGGACTCGTATCCTAAAATGCAAAAGTCCGCTTAAACTTCAGACCTTTTCTGGCGGCAATGTTTACCTTCGCAAGCGATGCATTTTGATATCGAGTCTGTTTTTGTTGGCTCGACTTTCCTGACGGAGGTGAGGTGCGAGAGTGGAGAGTGAGTGGGCGGCGCGCTGCCACTGCTAGGCTCGCTTCAGCAACATTAATCAGAAACCTTACGTTATGCTCCGAAGCCGGAAGAGGTTTCCCGGGAGACGCATTAGAGGAAGCGACGCCTGCCTCGCTCGGCCACGCAAACCACCGGCTTGTGTCACCGTAATAGTCAATCTGTCATGGTCCTCGCAGTAATCACGGCTTCTCCAAACTCCGGTGCTGTTAATTAAACCCTTTGTACTTCGGCAAGGGATGGAAACCGCTCCCCCCCCCCCTCCCCGCCCCTGCAGCCACGACGAAGACCCAGTCAGCCAAGCAGCCCATCTGCTGTCAGGTTTAAGGCCGCTTATGTTGATCCAAACTTTGAGGCCCGGACGACGGCGGCCAAAACCGATTGAAACTTTGGAACTTGAACAAAACACTATAGAGCGGAGCGGATCTCGCGATGCTTAAAAGATAAGAAGAAAGAAAGAAAAAACGCATCAAATTTAAATTCAGTTATCATCAGACTT
The DNA here is from genome assembly GCF_019202785.1 of Penaeus chinensis. Classification (NCBI taxonomy): domain Eukaryota; kingdom Metazoa; phylum Arthropoda; class Malacostraca; order Decapoda; family Penaeidae; genus Penaeus; species Penaeus chinensis. The sequence goes on along the minus strand of NC_061834.1, from coordinate 2,754,734 downwards.
CTGAGTTCCGAGGTCGATCCTGCAGCTTGACCTTAAGCTTCAGCTCATGTCCCCCTCGAGGAGCTTCTGGAGCGGCATCACGACGTCGCCGTCTCCCGCAGGATAAATGTTTCCTCTGCCCGACGACCTCAGTCTTCGCGCCAGCAGGATGATGGTTTATAGACTCGCTGTATCTTATTAGGGGTGTTTTTTTTTTGCTTTTTGTTAAGTCAATTGTCAATGCCAATTCTCAAGACACACACTCTTGCAGGAAGGCAAAAGAAGGGGAGAGGAAGGCGGAGAAGGGAGGGGGAGGGGGGTCCGCCACTCCTCCTCCTCCTTCTCCTCCGCTTCCTCCTCCTCCTCCTCCTCCTCCCCCTCCCCCTCCCCCTCCCCTCCTCCTCCTCCTCCTCCTCCTCCTCCTCCTCCTCCTCCTCCTCCTCCACCGCAACCTCGCCCCCTCAGCCACCTTCTTTCCCCTTGCCCCCCCCCCCCCTTCCCTGCCTCCTCGCAGCCACAACCTACGAGCTCAGCATCACCTCCTAACGAGCGTCGCAGAGTAATGGGGAATGAGATTCACCAATCGCCTTGGTGGGAACTAAATGGCCATATCTGACAGAGGGAGAGGGGGGAGGAGAGGGAGGAGGGAGGAGGGAGGAGAAAGAGAAAATGAGGAGAAGATGGAGAAGAAGGAGAAGAAGGAGAAGAAGGAGAAGAAGGAGAGGAAGGAGGAGGAGGAGGAGGAGAGAGGCGAGGAGCGAGAAGGGAGAGATGAGGGAGAGAAAAACAGAAAGTCATGAAGAAAGAAACAAGAACGGGTTAATCCGTCATCATCTTCCTCATACTCCCCCGTCCTCCACCATTTCCACCCCCTACCCCCCCTCCTCCTCCTCCTCCTCCTCCTCCTCCTCCTCCTCCTCCTCCTCCTCCTCCTCCTCCTCCTCCTCCTCCTCCTCCTCCTCCTCCTCCTCCTCCTCCTCCTCCCTCCTCCTCCTCCTCTTTGCGAACTCCTCACCTCCGACTCCGACTCCCCCTCCTCCCCCCCCCCTCCTCCTCCTCCTCCTCCTCCTCCTCCTCCTCCTCCTCCTCCTCCTCCTCCTCCTCCCCCTCCTCCTCCTCCCCCTCCCCCTCCCCCTCCCCCTCCCCCTCCTCCTCCTCCTCCTCCTCCTCCTCCTCCTCCTCCTCCTCCTCCTCCTCCTCCTCCTCCTCCTCCTCCTCCTCCTCCTCCTCCTCCTCCTCCCCCTCCCCCTCCCCCTCCCCCTCCTCCTCCTCCTTCCTCCTCCTCCTCTTTGCGAACTCCCCATCTCCGACTCCGACTCCACACTCCCGCCGCGTGTCCCCTCGAGGCAAAGACGCCATTACCGCGGAAAAAATTACCCCTTTCCTGCGCCATCCGGGCATGTCGGTAATCAGTTACATCTGCTCAACCTCACACCTCCCGCCGCCTCGCTAACGAGATTGTTAAAAGAGAGCAAGGCGCAGGGAGAGGCGCCTCCGCCCACCGGCACCGAGTGTCATAAAACAATCAGGAACCATTACGCGACTCCTTCCTCCAAGCTGCCGGCAGATCGTAAATCAGGTTACTCACTCGCGGCCCGACGCGCTCGAGCAAGCAGGCAAGCAAGCAGGAACCGTCGTCAAAGCTAAACGGCGACTTCTTTTGAAAGAGCGGAGGAGACGAGGACAGGTAAAATCTGGATTTGAGGAGGCGGACTGAGAATGATGAAGACGAAGAGGAAGAGGAGGAGGAGGAGGAGAAGTGGATTGGGAGGGGAATGAAGGGAAGGAGAAAGGAACAATACAAAGAAGAATACAAAGAAAAAAAAATAATGAAAGTAATAATAATAATAACAAATAACGGAATTACACTCCAAGCACAACGTTTCGCAGGGCAGGCGGGGGGGGCGGACGCGAAGGGCCCTCACGCCGGGGCACATCCAAGGACTCCGCTATGCATGTATTATCTCAGCGTGAGTCTGCGTGTCTGCCTGCGCGTCCGTTGGCGTGTCTGCGGGTTAGCCATGGATGCAGCCAGCTGACACGCCCGTATGTACACACCTGCCGCGCCACCTTCTTCCTCCCCCAAACGCCAGCAGAACGCCCTGCGCTGGCCGGTCGCGTGGGTTTCTTGTCTACCTAGACGGTGATGATGATTAATAATATCAATATCTACAACAATAATGAATGACGAATCACTAATCACGACCGCTATTGTTACGCTCATCACCGTCACTCAATGTAGGCATTAGCTTTGACATTAATACACTGATATCATTATCATACACGTACTACAAAAAAAAAAAAAAAAAAAATCCTATGAAAAAAAAAGCTCCACTCTTCTCCCCCCGCCTACTCCAACCCCACCATACACCTCCCCCCCACTCGCGTCGACCTTTAACATAAACAATATGGCTCTTTACCGGAGAGACAAACAATAGGTCGGTAGTCCTACACGGAGGAGGTCAAGAGGTCAGGCCGCACCGCGTGTCGTGATGAGGGTGGGGGAAGAGGAGGGAGGGGGAGGGGGGATCGAGGGAGGGGGGGAGGGAAGAAAGGGGGAGATCGAGGGAGCGGGAGAGGAAAGAAGGGGGAGATTGAGGGAGGAGGAGAGGAAGGAAGGGGGAGATCGAGGGAGGGGGAGGGGGATGGAGGATCGAGGAAGGGGGAGATCGAGAGAGGGGGAAGGGAGGGAGGAAGGGGGAGATCGAGGGAGGGGGAGAGAAAGGAAGGGGGAGATCGAGAGAGGGGGAAGGGAGGGAGGAAGAGAGGAGATGAAATACGCCTATCTACTCCTTTGAGTCTAAATCCACGTGCTCGCGTATATACGAATTCATCAAGCTCTCATCAATTCGAATTCATCCACTTTTCATGGATCCGAATTCGTGTTTCGTTCATCCGGATTACCCGTTAACTATAAAACGATTTTCCTGAAAGCCGGTGGGCAGTTGGGGGCCCTGTAAATTACCCTTCTTATCGTGGGAATTTCGGGTACAACCATCGCTTCCTAAATCTATGTGCGTCAGTTTCACCCTTCCAGGCCCTTTTCCTTCGCGTTATGCGTATCACATTCAATTTATTTTTCCCTATTCTCTCTCTCTCTCTTTTCTCTTTTCTCTTTCACTTTCTCTCTCTCTCTTTCTCACCTCTTCTCTCTCTTTCTCTTCCCTTCTCTCTCTTTCTCTCCACTTCTCTCTCTTTCTCTCCCCTTCTCTCTCTTTCTCTTCCCTTCTCTCACTTTCTCTCCCCTTCTCTTTCTTCTCTCTTTCTCT
>NC_061834.1:2738986-2746486 GCF_019202785.1 Penaeus chinensis | reverse complement strand
GGGAGGGGGAGGGGGAGGGGAGAGGAGAGGAGGAGGGAGAGAGAGAGAGAGAGAGAGAGAGAGAGAGAGAGAGAGAGAGAGAGAGAGAGAGAGAGAGAGAGAGAGAGACAACCCCTCCCCCCACGGCAACCGTCATCATGGCCCTCACCCTCGCAATCACAACACTTGACACCAATAAAGTGATGACACCCACGCACGACCCACGTCCTGTCCGCGCTCTTTTCTTTTTTGCTTTTCATTCACATTCTCATTCTCTCTCTCTCTCTCTCTCTCTCTCTCTCTCTCTCTCTCTCTCTCTCTCTCTCTCTCTCTCTCTCTCTCTCTCTCTCTCTCTCTCTCTCTCTCTCCCCCCCTCCCTCTCTCTTGCATTAATATCCAAAAATGATTTCGAAGCTAACAGGCGGCGGCGAATCGGCCAGCAGTAAGCAGTCACTTTTCCTCATCAACACACCTGGTGGGAAAGGGTGAGGGGGGGAGGGGAGGGCAGCAGGGAAGGGAGAGGTGGGGAGGGCAGCGGGGAAGGGAGGGAGAGGGAGGCAACAGGAAGGGGAAGGGGAAGGGTGAGGGGGAAAGGGGAAGAGGAAGGGGAAGGGGAAGAGGATCAGGGTGTACTGGAATGATTAACTCTGAGCCAATCTCCGTATTTGGTTCCGCCTGAGGCCGTGCAGCCACGCTCGGGGAGCAAGAACCCGAGTTGCAGAAGGGGGAGATGAAAAGAAGGAGAAAAGAAAAAAAGAGAAAGATGCAAAAAGTAGCTTAATGCATGAGTCGCTCGACGGCCCCCTTCCCCATTGTCGCGTGCGGTCACTGCGCCCTAGCGAGAAAGTGACCTGTCAGAGGGCGACCCGCTGGCCATGATGCCTTCATATACCTCGCCGTCACAGCTCTGTCGCCCGCCAGACTAAACCCCCTGCTTGCCTGCTTGCCTGCTTGCCTTCCTGCTTGGCCACCGCCCCTGCCCCGAAGCCACTTCCGCCACATCTCTGTCAACCACCCGACCAAACCCCTACTTGGCTGCTTACTTGCCTTCCTGCTTGTCCATCTCCCCTGCTGCCTCCCCCCCCCCCCTCCCCTCGTCCCATTTCATCGCTTGTTCTTGATCTATGTGCACACAGACATTGTTCGTTACTCACACAATATCACCGAATACACTTGGCAGATACTGAAGCAAACATACTCTATTGGCGTACCCTGTACTCATATATATATCTGTAAGTCTGCTTGTATTTACATGTACGTGTTTATGTGCATATGCGTGTAACCGTGTGAATGTGTACATGTGCACACTGTTAACTCGCGCCAACTCTCACATTTGCGTTGGGTCGACTGTGCAATCCAACCGAAATACCATATATGGAAAGCAGTAACAGGAAGGGGGGGGGGGGGGCCCTGGGGCAAGGAGGAGGGAGTATGCAAGGGAGGAGGAGGAGGAGGAGGAGGAGGAGGATGAGGAGGAGGAGGAGGGAGAATGCAAGGGGGGGGGGGAAGGGGGAGGAACAGGGAGGGCAGGTCGGTGACACTGACAACGAGGTTGCCTCACACTAACACACACAGACACACACACACACACACACACACCGCCCCGGCCGTCGCCATCCCTGGCAATCTGGCTCGACAACATTCACAAACAAGGATTTCAGGAGTCTTGAGATGTTATTGGACACATGAAGAAGGGGGAAGGGGGGGGCCAAGAAGGAAGGGGGGGGGGGAAAGGGGAAGAAGAAGAGGGAGGAGGAGGAGGAGAAGGAGGAGCAAGGGCAAGGGAAGGAGGAAAGGGAAGAAGAAGAAGAAGAGGAAGAGGAGGAGGAGGAGGAGGAGGAGGAGGAGGAGGAGGAAGAAAGAAGAAGAAAAAGAAGAAGGAAAAGAAGAAAAGGGGGATGTGGAGGAGGAAGAAGAGGAGGCGGAGGGGGAGAGAGGTGAGTGAGAAGCAGATGCCCCCACAAACCTTTAGAATTCGCAGAAAGAATACGCTGTTTGGAGTGGGTGACGAGTGATAGATGGAAATTTGAAAGCGAGGACGGACCGAGATCCAAAGCCTGAAAGGAATGGGGGAAGAAGAACGGGATGATTGAGTGATTTTGAGAGTGAAAGAGGAAAGAGGTAGGAGGGGAAGGAGGGGGGGGGGTGAAGGAAGTGGAATTGCGGGAAAACAGGAAGAAGGGAGGAAAGGAAAGAGGGAGAGAGGGTATTAAATGACGAACACAGCGAACAGTGGAACACAGAATAAGAATGAGTAAAGAAAACATGAAAAACAAAACAAAAAAATACCAGAGCAAATCAGATATCACATACAAGAGAGAGCCAATCAGATATCGAACACGGGAAAGACGGAAAAAAAAAAACAATCCCGGGTAGCCACTACAGGCAAATCCCGACGCAGGCCACGCAGAGTGCAGAGTGGCACGCGCGCGGCGGAGGCCCAGAGTGACAAATGAGCTCCGCGCCCCTCTACCTGTCCCGCTCGTGCCCACCGCTGTGTCGGACTGTCCTTGTCCTTGGGTTTTAACTACGGGGACAACAACAACACTGGGTGGAGCCGAGAGGATGGAAGGATTGGCAAATTTTTGTTTTTGTTTTTGTTTATTTGGGACCTAAGTGACATTAAAAAAAAGTGATTACATGCCAGGAACAGTTTTTTTCTCTGTTCTCATGGTGTAATAAACGCATTAATAAGTAAGAAAGTAAGACGAGACCGATCCAAATCTATCCCATTTCACCCGAGATGTTGGTTTTGCCGTCAATGGCCGAACGGTGCATCCTTTGACTCGTTCTCCTCATTAACCAGGTGTTTGCTTTACGTAGACGCCGCCTTCCGCTTGTGCGTCTTCAGCCTTCTTCAACTTCGGTCTCGGTCGCTCGGTCGGTCTGGCTGCCTGTCTCCCTCCCTCTCTCATCACGATTTTTTTTTATCTTCCTTTTCCTCTTTTCCGAACTTCCGGTATTTAAACCTCTCTCCCCCCCCCCCCCCCCCCGTTTTCTCTACTTTCTTTCACTCATCGCCATCATTTCTCAAGACTCTTTCCCGTTCCTCTTTTCATTTTCGAATGCGTCTCCCTCGCGCATCCTCACCTCAGGCCGCGTATCCTTCGACCTCGCTCCTCCTTCCAGGGTCCTTCGTCACTGTCGCGTCGTACTCATGTCCAGTCCCAACCTCGGTTTCCATTTTCGTTCCATCAATCTTTCGAAGAGTGGCGGGTCCTCTCACCCCTGCCCCTCCCCTCACCTGCCCCTGCCCCTTCCCCTCTCCTCCCTTGCCCCTCCCCTCCCCTGCCACCGTCTCCGTCCCCCTATACCCCGGACCATGACCCCCATACCCCCTTCTCCCGCCCCCCCACACCCTCTTCTCGAAACACCAGCATACCGGGGCGTGGAGGCATGTAGGGACCCACCAATGAGGGGAAAGGAGGAAGATGGGGGAAGGGGGGGAATGGAGGAAGGACCCTTTACGAATTTTCTCTTTTTATTTCCCCTCATTTCTGAGAATCGTCTCTCCCTGAACTCTATTCTCTCGTCTATTCTATTCTCGTGTAGTAAATATCCTAACGTCTCCAACCCTTACTGTGGCACAGCGTAGCGGGTGGCAGGGTCAGTGCCCAGGGCCAGGATCAGGGGCAGGTAGAAGTGCCACCCTCACTCACCGCATCATTTGTCAGGCCGGCGCGCCACCTGCCGCAGGACGAGAGGGCGGCGACGACGGGGGCGGCGTGGCAGGTGTCACGCGGATTAGGGAGAAGCACTTCTGGTTGCGGAGAGGTACAGACGGAGGGGCGGAGGGAGAGAGGGAGGGATAGGGAGAAAGGGGGAGGGAGGGAGGGAGGGAGGGAGGGAGGGAGGGAGGGAGGGAGGGAGGGAGGGAGGGAGGGAGGGAGAGAGAGGAGGAGGGAGGGAGGGAGGGAGGGAGGGAGAGAGAGAGAGGAGAGGAGAAGAGAAGAGGAGAGGAGAGGAGAGGAGAGGAGAGGAGAGGAGAGGAGAGGAGAGGAGAAGAGAAGAGAAGAGAAGAGAAGAGAAGAGAAGAGAAGAGAAGAAAAGAGAAGAGAAGAGAAGAAAAGAGAAGAGAAGAAAAAAGAAAAAAAAAAGGAAGAGGAGAAGAAAAAAGAAAAGAAAGGAAGATAAAAGAAGGGAGAAGAGAAGAGAGAAGAGAGGAGAGAAGAAAGACCGAGCCGACAGCGAGCGGGACTACAGAGACGGGGTAGGTAAGGTAAGAGATGGATGCCAACGGACACATCCCCTGAACAACAAGATAATTCCCGCGTTTCCCTCACTGATATCCGACCCCATCCTCCCCACCACCCCATTCTCCTCTTCCTCCCTTCGGCCGTGTCTCCCTGCCCTGCCTGTCGCCCTGACGTCGGCATCTTGAATTCCTTGCGCCTCGACTCCTGTGATTTTTTTTTTTTTTTTTTTTTTTTTTTTGAGAATACAGGTTCGCTTCCCTTTTAGAAAGTGGCTTGATACAACGCTCTCCTCCCCCCTCCCCCACCCCCCCACACACCGGGCTAAGAACGGCTCCAAATTGGGAAGATTTAGGGCTCGATTTGTGTCACGGGATAATCCATTGAAACACAAAAAAACGGGCACTTCTCCTTGTCACGAGTCCAAATTTCACACAAAGGAATTTCGCCAATAACGGGGAATCACACCCGATGCCCCCCCCCCCCTCTCTCCCTCTCTCTCTCTCTCTCTCTCTCTCTCTCTCTCTCTCTCTCTCTCTCTCTCTCTCTCTCTCTCTCTCTCTCTCTCTCTCTCTCTCTCTCTCTCGCATCAAGTAACAAAAGCCTCGTGTTTCTTGTCCTGTCCCGACTTCCCGTCCCTTCTGCCCTGAAGGCCGCCCACAATCTTGATATCGTTCCGGTAAGCATATGGCGGGCAGGCGAGCGTAACCGCCGGAAGTAGAGTGGCGATAGCCTGCCCTTCCGCCGCCGACCGCGAGCACGCCCGCCGCCGCGACCAACCCGCCCACCGACCGCTTCACCTTCCGCCACCGCAACTGACCCCTTATCAGAGCCACTTCCTTGCGCCTAATCCCATCTGCTGCCGCTCTGACCACCTGGCGGTCCGATTGCAGCGCCGCCGACGCCACCACGCTTCGGAAGGCCTCGCCGAGACGCCGACGACGTTCAACGCGAGGCGCCGGAGCGGAACCTTGCAGACGTAACGACGCGTGATTCCTCGCGCATCGAACGCCTACGCATCCACGTCCTGTCGCGGCTCATCTTCGTGCGCGCGGGACGGCGGCAGAACAAAAGCGTCTCTCAGTGTTACGGCGACGAACAATGCGCTCTTATGACCGGCAGCCAGGAGATCACACTTTAGATCTCGCTTAATGGAGCCCCTTGCTTATCACTTTTTCCTTTCGACAATAAAACTAGGTAAAAAAAAAAAAAAAAAAAAAAAAAAAAAAAAAAAAAAAGGAAAAACGAAGACACTAAAATAGCACAACTTTGTTTTCTTTCTCAACAATTGAAAAAAAAAAAAACAGGTTGTGTGCGGCCAAGGCAGTCGGAGGAGACGCGACACGCCGCCGCTGGATCTGAGGACCCGTAAAATTGCCAATCTAGAGCCCCGTCAGCCTCACTCAGGTCTGCTTCTACTCCACTGACTTATCAAGGCGGCCGCCAGCCTTAACCCGCGTCTTCCCGCATCAACAACCATCAACCGCTAAGCCTTCCGTGGGCCTAAAAAGCAACCAAACCTAACTTTTTCCTCCTCTCTCCCTCAGCCCTCCCATCCCTCCCTCCCCCACCATCCCTTCCTTCCTCCCGCGCACACAAGTTTTCAAGCCTTCCACGTAGACCTCCCGATAACCGGTCTTCCCATCCGGCTCAAATAAAGAATGACAGGGGGGGGGGGAAATCTGGCAACGACCGACTAACGCCGAGGAGTCAAGACGACCGGACTCCTAATTACCTCCCCCTCCCCCTCCCCCTCCCCCTCCACCTCCACCTCCACCTCCTCCTCCACCTCCTCCTCCACCTCCTCCTCCACCTCCACCTCCTCCTCCACCTCCACCTCCTCCTCCACCTCCACCTCCTGGTTGAGGAATCCGGCGACACCAGAATCCCACAGCTCCCCGTCTGTCTGCGGCCCCGTTGTCAGCCCGAGCCAGCACCTGACTCGCGACACTGAATCAACAGAGCCAGCAAACCCCAAAAGGACCAATTAGATAAAGCAATCGACCCTTGAACCTCCCTTTAATGATATGGCCTCCTCGGACGTAGATAAGAAGAGGGAGAGGGAAGGAAGGGGAGCGAAGAGGAGAGAGAGAACGGGAGGGAAGGGGAGGATAGGGAAGAGGGAGAAGGGGTGGGAAGGGGAGGGAAGAAAAGTGGAGAGAAGGCGTGGAAAAAAAAGGGAAGGGAAGGGAAGAGAAGTGGAGGGAAGGGGAGGGAAGGGGAGGGAAGGAATGAGAAGAAGAACAAAGGAACAGGAAGAGGGAGGAAAGAAATGAGAAAAGGAAGAGGGAGGAAAGAAATGAGAAAAGGAAATGGAACGAAGGGAAAGGAAGGAAAGAGCAGGCAAGGCAAGGCAAAGCAAAAGAGAGGTTACACGTCTACGCAGAACAAGAAGAACATAAAAAGGAGGCACCTAACCTCGGAACCCTTAACCCCCGCTCACCTATCCCTTCCTTCGCCGGCTCAGCCTCCCAAAACCCGATTTCATTCAATCTCCAACGTGAATCTCGTCAGACGAACGTAAAGGCCCCTCGGGTTAGCCTGCCTGTCAAAACGCATTGTGTCGGGCTCATTAAGCCTCGTACCCAGCGCGGAGTTTGAATGGCTGACCTTCACTACGCAGGGAAAAAGGCGAAAGATGAAGGGGGGAAAAAGGCAGTTCGTTGCAGATTTCCAAAGCATTACTTGGAATACTTATACAGCGAAGATGTGGAGATACGTTTTGCTTACGATATTCGCTTCTTTTTGCTTATGGGAGGGAGGAAGGGAGGCGGGGAGAGAGAGGGAAAATAGAAAGATAGAGGGGCTAGAGAGGGGGGAGATGGAGAGGGGGATGGAGATAAATAGGGAGGAAGAGGGAGATAGAGAGGGAGAGAGAGGAAGACGGAGGAGAGAGAGAGAGAGAGAGAGAGAGAGAGAGAGAGAGAGAGAGAGAGAGAGAGAGAGAGAGAGAGAGAGAGAGAGAGAGAGAGAGAGAGAGAGAGATTAACGACGGTGCTTTTCCATGTGAAACAAATTGATAACAACAGCGACAGGGACTGAGCATGTCGTCTGTGACACCCGTATCCATACAGCCCCTCATCAATAACCCTTTCCCTCATGTCTATAGCTATTACCGTCCCCTACTCCTACTCCTACTCCTCTTCTGCTATCTACTTCCACATCTATCTCCACCTCCCTCTCCACGTCACCTGTACCTCTACCTCCATCTCCACCTCCACCTGTACCCCTCTACTCCCTGCCCCAGGAGGAGGAGGAGGAGGAGGAGGAGGAGGAGGAGGAGGAGGAGGAGGAGGAGGAGGAGGAGGAGGGCCTGACTCGTACCGGG
>NC_061834.1:2726486-2733986 GCF_019202785.1 Penaeus chinensis | reverse complement strand
CCTCTGCCCTCTTCCTTCCAACCTGCTAGGCTCACTCCCCTCGCCTAACCCTCACCTTTCACACCGTTACTCACCTACCCCCTCTCCCCCCTGTTTCCCCTCCGCCCCCTAAATTCCCTTCGCATAATCCAACATCCCTTTCGAAACCCACACCACCCTTGCCCCTCGCCTCCTCCCCTCCCCTACACTCCCCATCTCCCCCCCACGATGGAAACACCCCTCTTTTCCCCTCCCAGCCTCCGCCTCCTCCCGACACACGAACGACCTGATCCCCCTCACACCAATCGCCCTCTCTCGCCTCCCCTCGACCGCATTAACGTGCCAGAGGGGAAGCAAGGGACTAATTACCCCTCGGAGAGATTAACACAAACGAGGCCTTATTGAGAGTAAACACGAAGAGTCCTTTGCTCAGGTGATGGTGCGTCGGGGGAAGTAAGCGCGCCGGTGTGGCGGGGTGGGCGTGAGGTGTGTGGTGGGCGTGAGGTGTGGTGTGGTGGGCGTGAGGTGTGGTGTGGTGGCGTGAGGTGTGGTGTGGTGGGCGTGAGGTGTGGTGTGGTGGGCGTGAGGTGTGGTGTGGTGGCGGTGGTGGAGTGATGGTGCGTGGGGTGTGTGGGTGCGTGTGTGGTGTGGCTGATGTGGTGGGGTGCGGTGTGTGTTGGTGGGCGTGAGGTGTGGTGTGGTGGGCGTGAGGTGTGGTTTGGTGGGCGTGTGGTGTTGTGACAATGAGAATATTCCAGTAAAATAAGAATAAAAAGAATAAGGAAAAAAAAAAAGAAATAAAATAAATAAAAATATATATAAAATGAATACAAAAATCGTAATTATAACAGAGGGAACAATGATAATGACAATAATAATAATAATAATAATAATAATTATAATAATAAATAAATAATAATAATAATAATAAAAAATAATAGATATAATGAAAATAATAAAAATAAAAATAAAAATAATAATAACAACAGCAAATAAATAGATAAATAAAATGCAATAACCCAGAAAAACGCCCAAAATCCGCCAGGGGGCCGAGCAACCGAGCCCGGCAACCTTAGCAGGAACCGCCCGAGGTAATATCTGTAAATCCCCGCGGACGCCTTCCTAAATATCCCCCGCGGAAGAAACAACCGGCCCAAGACGGACATTCGCGCCCACTAATGACAAAATCAATCGCTTGAGACCCCCTCCCCCAACCCCCAGTCCCTTCTTCCTCCCTCACACACCCCCTCCCCCTCCCCTCCTCCCTCTCCCACGACACCATCCCCTTCCCCTCCTCCTCCCCTACGACCCTATTTCATCCCCTGCTCCCTTCCCCATCCCCTCCTCCCTCTCCCACGACCCTATCCCCATCCTCCCTCCTTTACCCTCACTAAGGCTATTCATTATCCAGGGCCGTTACACGTGTCCGTTTGTCCGTCTGCTAGTCTGTGTCTCTGTGTCTGCCTGCCTGTTTACTTGCGTCTTGGATGTGTACGCACGTGTACGTATTGAAATGGGCATCTGTGTACGGATGTCCTAATTACATACATAATCCCTCGTCAGTCAGTCTGGTTTCTCCTCCCCCCTCCCCCTCCCCCTTATCCCCTCTTCCACCCACACTTTCCCTCCTTCTCCCCACCCCTCTCTCTCTCTCTTCTTTTATATCTCTCAGAGCCGTGTGTTATCCCACGCCCCTGAGATATTGGAACTTGCACCTGACAATAAAATAAACAAACTCCACTCGCCCTCCCCCTTTTCCCCGCTCCCTCTCCCTTCCCCTCCCCTCCCCCTCCGTCCGTCCGCCGACCAGCGCAGGTAGCACGTGTCCGAATGTGTAATTTTAGCTCCAAACTCCTCGCCTCATTTCTATCTAACTGTGTATTTTCTTATTATCGATTCCCTTACACATTTGACTTGTTTGTTAATTTGTCATCAATACTATTCTCGTTGCTCATTAGCGTGTGCGAGTGTGAGTGTGAACGAGTATGATTGTGTGTGAGGTGTGTGTGTGAGTGTATGTATGTGTTTGTGTGAATGTGTGTGTTCGTGCGTGCTTTGCAATCGACACAGCGTGCATTGTTCCTCGTTAGCGACGTCAGCCGAGGGAACAAAGATGACTCTCGGCTGATGATAATGAAGCTCTCGACACGTAACGAGTGACATAAAAAAAGAAGTATATATACATATATAAAAAAGGAACAAAAACCCGTAAAAATTCTTGTATCTATTCTTACTTTCACTAATCCCATTTAATCCTGTCTTCTTTTTCGCCCAATCTATTTCCAGGGATGCGTTGGGTGCGGATAAAGGGTCGCTCACCTTCCGCTTGCATGTGGCAAAGTTGCACACCAGCTCGCACACACCAGGCTGATATCACCCATGTGGCATTCCGCCTTAATTCCCTGTGCTAAAAGTGTGTGTGTGTGTGTGTGTGTGTGTGTGTGTGTGTGTGTGAGTGAGTGAGTGAGTGAGTGAGTGAGTGAGTGAGTGAGTGAGTGAGTGAGTGAGTGAGTGAGTGAGTGAGTGAGTGCGTGCGTGTGACCGAAAAACACGAGGGAAGCGGACCGGGGGCGGCGTCCCCTTCGACCCCTGCCTCGCCGTCACCTCGAACGAAGGCACTACCTCTCTTCCCCCCTCCCCCTCCCCCTACCCCCCCTCCGGCTCACCGTGACACATACCGGACACATACGAAAGATACACGCCAAACAAACAAACAAACAAACAATCGGTTACGCGCCAGGTGAGAGCCGCGACAGAAGAAGAGAAGAGAGACTGAGAAAACAAAAAAAAGAAACGAAACGAATCACGAGAACAACAAAACTACAAGAATAAAGAGGAAGAACGGAAAGACAAATAAATAAATAAGTTACAAAATAGTGTATCCTATCTTTTCCCCGCATAATAGTTCCATCCCTCACTCACTTTTAACTCCAATAACACTCCAAGCCAGAAGACCCTCCTCCTCCTCCTTCCGAGCCTTCTACAGGAAGTCGTCGTAAACCATGAAGACCGAAAACTCCCCCCCCCCCCCCCTTGTACTCAGCCAACCCTCCTCCCGGTCCTTCTACAGGAAGTTGTTATACAACATGCAGACCGAAAGCGTCGCGTCCCCCTGACCCGCCCCCCTCCTCCCTCACCCCCCCTCCTTCCCCCGCTACGAGACTTGGCCCAGTGACACGATATCGACACTCGCTTCTACTCGACCGTGACGGGGGGGGGGGGGGGGGGGTGCAGGAAAGGGAGTGCGGTGCTCTTACGGTGAACGACTGGACTACTTTTGTATTTTGATATATTTCACTCTCCCAACATTATTCTTTTATCTCTCTTTTTTTTTTTTTTTTTTTTTTTTTAATTATCAACCTGGTTTGTTTACCTTTTTTTTGGTTCTTTTCCCCTCATTATTAGTGTTTTTTTTTTTTTTCCTAAATTCTCCAAGGATGTCTCTGTCTCTGTAACCATCGACCTCTCTTGACTGTGGGAGCGACTCGTCACTTCCAGGACACAGCCCGAGACAATGCAAGGACAATGCAAGCCGCCTCCGCCTCTTCTTTCTCAGAAAATGCAAGAGGAAAAAAAAAAAATATATATATTCTGTATATTTCCTTGCACGAGCTTCACACACCCCTTCATTAGCCCCCCCCCCCTCCCCCCGCTTCGTCCATCTTGAGTAAACCGAACAAGCACGACGCTCGAGAAGGAGAAATAAATAAGCGAAGCAACATCTAATTTTCCTCCTCGGGAAGCGCCTTTTGTGGAGCACGACGAATCGTCCGGACGCGACACCCGCCGCCCTGGGAGACCGCGCGCCGTCGGCCCCTCCGCCCTGGCCGCCGCCGCCGCCGCTCCGCACCCCCTCGCCGGTCATTTCCTGCACACTGCACTTCCGCCCACTTGCCCTCTTCTTTCCCCGCCTTCTGTCTCTCCATCGTTGCCGTCTTTCCTTTGCTTCTGCTTCGGTGCCTCTTTTCAAGGGTCTTTTTATTCTCTCCCTATTTCTATTTACTTCTTAAGTACGTCTAATTTATTGGTCACGTGACGTACCTATGACGTGAAAAAAAATAGTGACGTCACCAAACCTATCCATGACGTCACGACCCCCGCAGTTATAACGTCACCGAGCCAGTCGTCGCCCAGCTCATGCAACATGCACATGCGACCTTCACTTAACGGCCGGGGCAGTAAAGAACACACGCGTCGAACTTACCAATAACATCAATAAACAAAAGGCGCCCAAGTGTGGGAGGTGAGGAAGGAGGGGGCGGGGGGGTTGGGGGGGCGGTCAGTGGGATACATTTGTCGGCACAGCAATTCATGAAACATTTAACCGTTTTCGATCGCCGTTCAAAACTCCAGCCAAAGAGGAATGTTCATGAACCACTCAGGGCGGTTGTAGGAAGATTAAAGCGGGCAATAACACACTTCCACAACCCTGGTCTTCCAAAGATGTCTAGACAGGGAGTAGGGGACAGGGGGATGGGGCGACCAAAGGAAGAGGGGAAGGAAGGGGGAGGAAAGGTGGAGGGGAGGGGGAGGAAAGGTGGAAGGGAGGGTGGAAAGAGGTAGGGGAGGACGAGATAAAGAAAGAATGACATAGAATGAGATAGAATGAGAGAGAATGAGAGAGAGAATGAAAGATAATGAGATAGAATGCAAGAGAATGAGAGAGAATGCGAGAGAATGAGAGAGAATGAGAGAGAATGAGAGAGAATGAGAGAGAGAGAGAGAGAGAGAGAGAGAGAGAGAGAGAGAGAGAGAGAGAGAGAGAGAGAGAGAGAGAGAGAGAGAGAGAGAGAGAGAGAGAGTGAGAGAGTGAGAGAGTGAGAGAGAGAGAGAGAGAGAGAGAGAGAGAGAGAGAGAGAGAGAGAGAGAGAGAGAGAGAGAGAGAGAGAGAGAGAGAGAGAGAGTGAGAGTGAGAGTGAGAGTGAGAGTGAGAGAGTGAGAGAGTGAGAGAGAGAGAGAGAGAGAGAGAGAGAGAGAGAGAGAGAGAGAGAGAGAGAGAGAGAGAGAGAGAGAGAGAGAGAGAGAGAGAGAGAGAGAGGTGCATGGGAAGAGTGGATTAACTACTCTGTCCTCGAGCGCCCGCCCGAGCAATTTCCCGGGAGAATGACGAAAAGCGCGCTGGACAGAGGGAAGCGCTAAGCAGGTGGGCGCCTCCCTTACCTGGTCGCGTTTCATCCCCGCCGCCGCCCATCCCGCCCGTCCGCCACACAAACGACCTGGCTACTTCCCGCCCGTGGTAATGACTCCCTAATTCCCAGCTGGATCCCAATAATCATCAACGCAGTAATAAGCGCTTCGGGTCCTTCTTGCGCCGACGTCGGCCGGCCGCTGCGTCGACAGATGGTGCAGCCACGCGACCCCCCCCCCCCCCTCCTCCCACGGTCCCTCTGCTGCCCCCTGCACGCACGCACCCCATCTACCCCTCTTCTCCTTTCATACCCTGTTTCATATTTATGGAACCAGAGTTAAAATCATATAAAATAACACTTTAATGTCCCTTCTACATGCATAACCATAGGAGGGGAGGCAATCTGGCTATTATGCAAAGGTGGCTTAGGGTCGAAAGCCGTGTGTAGTCTGGGCGTACCAGCTGTTGGGCGAGCCACGGAGGGGGGGGCAACGCTTTATAGGGGAAGGCTCGTTTTTCTGGAACAATTTCCGGCAATGGCTTTCAAATAACATACGCCCAAGCTCTCGATTACAGCCCTCGGTGCTATCTTAGCAACAGACACCGGCATGATACCCTACACTTACTGTCTTTTACTTTTTTAATCCTCCTTTTTCTCTGCAGGCTGCCCCGACCCAACAATCTTCCCCGGGGCGCCAGCGCGAGAAAAATGGCCCGCCGACGCAGCCGCCGCCGCCGCCGGCACGACCGCAGTGGATGTCCCGCGACCTCCCTCGGGGAGAAGCATCGCGAGTCGAGCAAGACGCAGGACGACCCAAGACAAGATGTCCCGCCATCACACACTGCGGTTTCCGACTTCCGCCGCCCCGAGAGATGCAGCCTCCGCCGCATCCCGGCGAGTTCGCGCGCCCTCCTCACTCCTCCCTCTCCATTTTCAGCCAAGTCATCCAACTTGCAGTCTTGTCTGCGACGCACGAAAGCATTCGTTTTATCCGCGAATGACGTATTTTACAAAGCATATCCCGAATTCTCCTGCCGGTCCCCGTTCGAACAAAGCCGAGTCCGGTGCCACGGGGGCGGACTCGAACATTGGGTACAGATCTCTGGCCACTTGGATGTAACTGCGGATCAAACTGATGCGATACAAACTCCCAGCAAACAAGCGAGTTCGGGGAACAACAAAATATCCTTCCGCGGGAATGCAGGGATACAGACAGTGGGAGAGAAGAGATGAGAAGAAAGGAGAAAGAGAACAGAATAGTAAAAAGGAAAAAAAGAGCAAAACGCAAAGGAAAAAAAAAGAGATAGAGAGAGGACAAGACAAAACAAGAGACTTTCCCCAGACATTTTCCATTTATACATCCACGAAACGTAAACACACACACACACACATTCACCCCCCCCCACACACACAGACATTCCCCCCCCCCACACACACACGAAAACACACACACACACACACACACAAACACACACACACACACACACACACACACACACACACACAAATCTGCATTGCAATTTATTTATCCTATTCATTATTCGCAACAGCGTATTGCATCATCAGGGAGCACAGGACTTACAAAGAAAGACAATGGGTCTAGGAGAAGTACGCGTGCAAGAAATTGGGAAAAATCGACGATACACGTCAGTCACAACAGCAGACGAAAAGGTCAAACAAGGGAAGCAGTGACAAAAATACAGCTTGAAGAGAGGGGCGAAAACAGGCAAATGAAAGGGCAGAGAGAACACACAAAGAATACATTAGGGAAGGAGAGAAAGCAAAAGATAGGGGGGGGGGAGGGAAAACAAAAGGGGGGATGAGGGGAAAAGGGGTGAGGAGAGGGGGAGGGAGGGGAGAGAAACACAGCTGGAAAACACAAGAACGGAAGGTTAAAAAGTGACTTAAAAGAGGCTAGGAAACGAGGGGGGGGGGGGGGGGGGGAAGGAAGCGAGGAGCGAGTGCGAGAAAGCCGAGGGAGAGAAAAGAAAAGATAAGCAGAATAGAAGGAGAGATACAAAGAAGAAACAAGTAGAGACTAGAGAAGACAATGGGCATAAACAATAGGCGCTGTGGCAGTGTATGTGAGGAGCGTTGGCACCGGCACCTTACCACCGCCCCTCCCCTTGCCCCTCCCTTCGCCCCAACTCGCCTCCTCCCCTCTCCCCCTTCCCTCCTCCCCTTCGACCCCCCCCCCCCTTCCCTCTTCACGCCCCTCCCGTGACCCTTATCACTTGGCAACGTTACTGCCTCCGCTTATCTCCGGCAGGGAAAACGTTCCTCCCGTGCTAGGAGATAAGGCCAGACCATCAGCCTTAGACCTGGCACACGGCAGAGGGGGGGGGGGGGGGGGGGGAAGGACACGGGACACGAGAGGAGAGAGGCTGAGGGA
>NC_061834.1:2716486-2721486 GCF_019202785.1 Penaeus chinensis | reverse complement strand
GCCACGTGCACACTCGTCAGAAAAAAAGAGCAGGAGAAGTCGTCAACAGAGCCCTTGTTTGAACCAGCTCTGTCGACGCTGTTTATCTGTTATCAGAGAGGAATGGACAGCGCATGCGTGTGTGTGTCTTAGCTACGTCACACTCACAGTGACTTTGTTGATTGTTTTGGAAAAAAAAAAATCTAAATCTTTCTCTGGCCTTGACACAAATACCTTTTTTTTCAGCGGTCGGGGATAATCCAAACGCCCAAGAACCTTAATGCCATTTTCCCAAACTCATCTGCTTTTTAATCAGGCCAAACTATTCCCACGCGGCCAGAACGCGTATTGACAGCCGCGCGCCGGAAAATGCACATTAAAAAAATATAGAGAGAGAAATAAAAAATACATTTAAAAAAATCGTATCATCCAAAAAGTATACATACGTTTTCCGAATAATGACAATCCAACGTTAATCAAGGGCCTCAAAAAACTTTAATTACGGAGTGTAAAAAACTGCATAGCCGCCAAGGGCCCTGAACTGCAGTGGACACGCGAAGGGAGAGACGAGGGACCTTTCGATGGCGATGTACATAAAGCAGACATATCATTACAATAAATAATCCATCAAGTGACTGACAAATAAACAAATAAACTGGCAATTAAAGGAAAAACAAAATCGGCAACAGCAACAACACACAACCACGATGCTTCCTCCTCTTCCGCATACTTTCCAGACTGGCATGAAAAAAAAAAAAAAAAGCTACGCATCTCCCGAAGCCCGCCCATCCCCCCCCCCCTCCCCGCCCACCGCCCACCACACGAGCGACTGATCGACGCCCATTGATCGTGGATTACAATGATACATATTCCCAATGGCTCGCCACAAGATCCAATCACGGCAATCAACTATCGACGGCGACCGCTGATCCCCGAATCGTGACGTCTGCAATTTCCACAAGGGCCTCCTCCCCCCCCCCTTCACCCCCGACCCCCGGACTCTCCCTCTCTGTTTCCCCCGACCCTCTTTTGTTCTCGAACCGGGATTTCTTCATCCTCCTGTTGAAACCTTCCCCTATCTTCTTTCTTCCCTTCCCTTTCCCTTTCCTTTTCCCTTTCCCTTTCCTTTCTTTTCCTTCTTTTCTCTTCTCTTCTGTTCCCTTTCCTTCCCCTCCCCTCCCTTCCCTTCCTCTACCTTTCCCCCAACCTTTCCCCCCTCCCTCATTCCTCCCCCCCCTCCCTCATTCCTCCCCCCCCCTCCCCCCCTCCCTCCCCTCCGTATCGGCTGACTCAATTCCGCATATGCAAATAAACCATCCGTTAAGAAGGGTGGGAACCCGAGGAACGCACGCACGAAGCCGAATCGAACCCGCCTCGAAGCGCGTGTTGCTTGGACTCGAATCCCCAAATCTACGGTCCTCGAGTAGGGTTTTATCTCCGAATTTATATCCGGCGCTGCATATAATCAACGCCACAAACACCGGGATAAGAGGCCACAATCGCATTACGCACTATTTAATCTGCAAACAACTAAGATAAAGAAAGAGAGAAAGAAAGAAAGAAAAAAAAAAATAACAGACGATAAAAACAACAACTAAAAACGCAAAAGAAAAACTTATTAGATGAGTGCCGCTGCCTTTTCCTGTGGCGCTTTTTTTTCCCTTTTTTTTTACCATTATCATACTTACCTTTTTGCCTTTCCTTATCTTACTTCTTGAACTTATTCCCATTTTTCGGCTCCCAGACATGATAAAAAAAAAAAAAAAAAAAAAATACGCGCGTGCTACAAAAATTATATCAAATAAAACAAAATATATATATAGATACCTAAACATTACACGGAACATACACGTGTTTGTTCTTGGACTAAATGTGTCGCCGTCACCCTCGCCCTCTCCCCGCGCGCGACCCTCGAGTGCCTGCTTCGCGCTCAAGGTCAAGAGGGTGCCACTTGACTACCCAGGTCACGGTGGCACTGTGTGGGGGAAGGAGAAGGGGTGAAGAGAGGTGGAGGGAGAGGGGGAGAAGGGGAGAAGACGGGGGGTGAGGAGGCAGAGGAGGGGGGAAGGGAGAAATTAAGGCATTATGTTAAAGCTGCCAGAACCGAGGCCGGCCTGTGGAGAGGGAGATGGAAGAGACTCGGCAACGGATGGAGGGGGAGGAAAGAGAGAGAGAGAGAGAGAGAGAGAGAGAGAGAGAGAGAGAGAGAGAGAGAGAGAGAGAGAGAGAGAGAGAGAGAGAGAGAGAGACTGACGGACAGACAGAGAGGAAGGGAGGGAGGGAGGCAGGGAGAGAAAAGTGTGGAGGGGGGAGATGCCCTCTATGTCCAGCTGACAAGAACTGCCACAGAAGGTATTATTCATGATGCATCGGCGGCCCGGTTCCCTTGACAAGGAAAACAGGAAGGCCTCTAGTGCTGTGCAGTGTTAATGTAGGCTCACCGCCTCCCTTCCCTGCCCCAATCTCCCACCCTTCTCTCACCTCCTTTTTTTTTACCCACCTCTCTCCCTTTCACTGCCTTCCCCTTTCTCCTCCTCTTCCTGCTCCTCCTCCATCATCACCTCCTTCTCTCCTCTTCACACTCACAGCCTCCCCTTCCTTCTCTGTACTCAACAATGGCACACGTCATTTAATTATGAATAAATCCCATATCTCCTTCCTGAACCGATCATTATATAAGCAATTGCGACCGCAAATGGCCTCTAATGCAAGATATGAACAACTGTATCGATGGTCAATGATTTGCATCGACGTAAGACTTTCTAATTGATTTGATATTATGCCCCTGCTTATTCTCTCTCCTCCTCCACCTCCACCTCCACCTCCACCTCCCTCCTCCTCCTCCTCCACCTCCTCCACCTTCCTCTAACATCCCCTCCCTCACTTTCTTCTTCTCTCCCTTGCTCTTCCTCTCTCCTCCTCCCTTTTCAACCCCCCCCTCCACCCCCCCTTCCAACAGGCTCTCCCTTACGACCCTTTTCTTGAATTACATCTTGCAATGACCCGAAACCATTACTCATACCGGCTGCATTGTGACCATGACCGACAAAGATGAGACCTGGAGAATATGAACGAAGGAGGAGGGAGAAGAGAGAGAGAGAGAGAGAGAGAGAGAGAGAGAGAGAGAGAGAGAGAGAGAGAGAGAGAGAGAGAGAGAGAGAGAGAGAGAGAGAGAGAGAGAGAGAGAGAGAGAGAGAGAGAGAGAGAGAGAGAGAGAGAGAGAGAGAGAGAGAGAGAGAGAGAGGGAGAAATAGATTGAAAGCAGAAGGGCAAACAAGAAATGGTGGAGAAAAAAAAGAAAAAGAAGAAAACGAACAAGAAGCAGGGGAAGTAGACTGAGAGGATAAAGTATAAGAATATGGAGGAGAAGAAGAAGAATTAGAAGAGGAAGAAGAAGAAGAAGAAAAAAAAACCGAAGAAGCAGAAGAAGATAGAGAGGATAAAGTATAAGAAGAAGAAGAAGAAGAAGAAGAAGAAGAAGAAGAAAGAAGAAGAAGAAGAAGAAGAAGAAGAAGAAGAAGAAGAAGAAGAAGAAGATGAAGAAGAAGCAGCAACGAGCAAAGGAAGGAAGCCGCGCCTCCAGCCGCCGGGCCGCCCAGCTGCGGCGAGCGCTGGCCAGCCTCACACCTCAAGTGGATCCTAACCTCGTTCTCAATCTCTCGAGGGACAGATGGGGTCTCGTTACCTTCTAGCTTTTGCCATGGCTCATTTCCACACGCCCTCCCCTCCTCCTGCGCCCCCAGCCCCCCTTCCCTCGTGCAATATATTATCCTTATTAGCACAGCAATCAAGATCGAGTCATCCTTGTTATGATATTAGGAGGACATGAATATCAGGCCTTCTATATCTTAATGATTGTCATGGCAATCAACATCATTATCATCATTATTCTTAACATTATCAATATTATCATTATCAGCAGTATTACTCTTTATCTAATACTATTTTTTTTTCCTTTCCTTCGATTCTCTCTCTCCCTTCCCTCCGCACCCCCCTCCCTCGTCCACTTTTTCCTCCCCCCTTCCCCCTCCCCTATTTTCCTCTTACCTGCCAAAACCCCAGCCCCGCCCTCGCCTTCCACCGGGGCGGGGGGAGGAGAGGAGAGAGAGAGAGAGAGAGAGAGAGAGAGAGAGAGAGAGAGAGAGAGAGAGAGAGAGAGAGAGAGAGAGAGAGAGAGAGAGAGAGAGAGAGAGAGAGAGAGAGAGAGAGAGAGAGAGAGACCGAGAGAGAGAGAGAGAGAGAGAGACCGAGACCGAGTCAAAGGGCTCGAATTCTGACGACCGGAGGCAGGCAGCAGCAACTGCATTTTATCCCTCCCTCCTCGTTATATTTCCTGAACCTGCCTTACCCGGCCCGACATTTAAGGCACTATCGGCCCACGACGGAACAAAGGGCAGCGAGGCCTCTTCCCGGCGTGGCATTCGGGCGCTGCAGAAGGCCGGGGCGGAGACGGACCAAAAGCCCAGATCTTGACCTCCTATTCGTTCGTATTCCCAACGTCTCGGGATCAACCAACGACCACGGCGCTTCTCTGTGTTCCTTTCATCTCCTCTTTATCATTCTCTCTTTTCCTCCCCACCTCATATTAATAATGACCTCGGGAAGGGACGTGCACGTAAGTATATACACGTGGATGTCTGCGCACTTGCACATACAGACACGCGCGCACACCAATATTAATAATAGAATGAATATGAGATGATAAAAAAGTAAAAGAAAATAAGAACAGAACACAAGGCTACAGTCCTCGTCCATCTTCATTGAGGCACTGGGGAAAAAAAACAGCCTAACGACCCGAAAAAATGGAAGGACGATACATAAAAAAATATAAAAAAATAAAAGAAATAAGCCTTATCACATCGTCAGTTTTATCGTGGCTTCCCTACACCAAGACAAGAGTTCCTCGAAGACTGACCACGCACCCCCTCCCCCTACCCCCTACCCCCTGTCCCCCTACACCTGGCCTCACCATATGAATAATCACACGGAACTCAGGAACGTGGAGGAAAAAAATAAAAGGC
>NC_061834.1:2701486-2703986 GCF_019202785.1 Penaeus chinensis | reverse complement strand
GGGAGGGCGTGTAAGGGAGAGTTCGGAGAGGGAGGGAGTGAGAGTGAGAGTGAAAATGCGGAGAGGGGGTGACAGGGAGAGCGTAAAATAGAAGGGGAGTGAGAGGGAGAGTGTGGAGAGGGGGTGAGAGCAAGAGCGAGTGCGAGGGAGGAAAAGGGAGTGAGAGGAGCTCAAATACGAGGCACCGAAGGGAGGGAGGTGTATGCGCGTTCGTAGGGAGGTGGAGAAAGAAAGAAGAGAAGAGCTAATAAGAGTGAAGAGAAGAGAAGCCAAGCGAGAAGAGAGAGTTCGTAAGGTAACCGTTCCACTTGTGCTCAAGGACCTTGCTTGTGCTGAGACAATTCAAAACGCCCGCTACGTGAGTCTCGCGCGAGCGTCTCTCTTGAGTAGGCGCGAAAATCCAACAAACGATCAATGCAAACTGCACACGCAGCAAGACAAACCAAACCGGAAATTAAAAAAAGAAAGAAAATCATACGGAAAAAATATAACGTCTCTGAAAGCCTCGAAACAGAGAGTAGAAAACGGAAAATACGCATCGGGAGTCCTACTCGAATCCCCTAGCGGGGCCCAGCGAGCAAGCGTCACGTAGGATCCAAACACCTCTTCAGGATCCAGATGATAACAAAGGTGTCAGGTTGCAGAGGTTCGCGCATCTATTCCGCTCGAGCCGACTTGCTGATGCTCCCTCCTGGCGCTTTTCCCTCCTCTCCCTTTTTGAAGGTGACTCGTACAAAACGGGGAGAAACAGAGCCGCGCAAGTCATACCTCAGCGCACGGCCAACCGCATCGATCACTTGCAAGCAATTTTCTTGAACTTCTTTCGACGAGGGTTCAACAATATCTTGAAGAAATGGGGGAGGGGGGAGGAGGGGGAGACCAGACGAGGGAGGGAAAAAGATGTTGACTCGGGCCCGACGTTCATCTTCCAGGGATGGCTGGAGACACGTGACCCACCTGGATTTCGCGTCCCCGATCACGCGGCCGCCCGTGAAAATACCGTTCACTCGACTCCTCTATCTCTCTCTCTCTACCTTTATCTTTATCATTATCGTTACTCTTATCTTTATAGCTGTTATCATTATCATAATATCGTTCTTCTCCATTTTACCTTCCTTTCTCTTACTCTGTTTCGTCTTCATCATCTGACTGTTTATCATTCTCCTCCTCCTCTTTCTCCCTCTTCTTTTCTCCCATGTCCCTTTCGCTCGCTCTTCCTCGAGTAGTCCTTCAGATGGTGGGTTTGAGAACGACTCCAAAGAGGCTCATTATTCCTCAAACTAGTTCTTTGAGACACACTTGAGCGAGGGCGATTGTTCAGGGAGGGGGGAGGAGGGGGGGAGGCGGGAGGAGGGGGGAAGGGGTATAGGGAGAAGAAGTAGGAGAGGTAGGAGAGGAGGAGAGAGAGGAGGAGAGAGAAGGAGAGAGGGGAGGAGAGAGGGGAGGAGGGAGGGGAGGTGGGAGAAGAGGAGGGAGTGGAGGAGGAGGGGGAGGACAGGGGGAAAATGATACGGGAGGGGGAAGAGGAGGAGGGGGGGGGGATGGAAATGACTGAGGACGGGGATAGGGGGGAAGAAGGGGGAGGATTGTGGTACAGAAAGGGAGGAAGAAGGGGAGGATGGAGGAAGAGGAGAGGGGAGGGGAAATCGACAGTTGTCAAACACGAACTCAGTCTACGGCTGAAAAAAGGGAATTCGAAAGTTCCATAACGTTTACCCTATCAACGACAACCCGACACCGAAAGGAAGGAGAAACGGAGAGGAAAAGAGAGACTAAGAGAGATAAAAAGAGACAGTTCACCGACATGACAGGAACCAAGGACCTCTGACTACACCCCCCCCCCCCCCCCCAAGCGCCGACAGCAACACCCGGGGAAACAAAATCGTCCAGCGATCTGCCTAATTGGCCGAGACGTCGCGCCAAGGACACCGGACCCGAACTGGAGCCACGTCACGGCTGACTAACGGACATCAATCGTCACCTAACGCACGCGACTAAAATCCCCCTCCCACCCCCCCTCAGCGAACGTAAATAAAGGGGCACAGCCCCTTTTACATTTATTTATTTTATATACATATATATACTTCTTTTTCACAGAGAGGCGGGCGATCGAGGACTGAGAAACGCTCAATGCACGAAGCGAAATGTTCCGAGAAAAAGAAAAAAAAATCACGGTCGCCTCAGCCGCACAAAACCTCCGAAAGACCTTCGGACTCCCCATAAAACCCCCTCAACTTCTTCTCCGTCTCTCGATCCCCTTCGAAATTCCCCTTGTCCTTCAAGGCAAAGCCCCACACACCCCCTATTATTTAAAGTAGCTCTCCCCCCTCCCCTCTTATCCTCCTCCTTAACCACCCCCAAACCCCCTTCCTCCCCCCTCCCCCCCCCGCTAGTGTGCCTCCGACGGCCCCCTCCCCCAGAATAAAGGGATTCTCGAGTGCTCGGAATACAACACAATCATATCTAAATTGCGGGCCAACAATATCTTGGCTCTCCATCC
>NC_061834.1:2691486-2696486 GCF_019202785.1 Penaeus chinensis | reverse complement strand
CACCGCCGCCACTTGTTCCATTAAGGGCCGCGCTGCCTCGTTCAGCCGCTCGACTTCTGCTCCCGCCGCTGCCACTTCCGTCCTCCCGCGCCGCCCTCGCCGATGCCTGGCCCGGGCATGAAGTGCAACGGCATCGCGGCGGGTGCTGCGTGGCGCGGATGAGACGCAAGTCACTCACTCAACTCGCTCACTCACTTCCTAACTCATTTTCTCCACCCCACCCCACCCCCTTTCTCTCTCTCTCTCTCTCTCTCTCTCTCTCTCTCGCTCTCTCTCTCTCTCTCTCTCTCTCTCTCTCTCTCTCTCTCTCTCTCACCACATTCTCCAACACCTCATTTTCTCCTCTACTTCACACCCACATCCTCATCCTTTTTTTTTTCTTCTTCGCTCTCCCTCCCTCCTCATCTCCGCCGGCCCCCTCCCCCCCCCCATCCGCCCCCGAACCAGCATCCCTCCGTCGGCGCGCACGAATCCCTCCCGAATCCTGCTTGAGCCGGGGACTTTGAGAGACAAGTTGAGTCACATTACGGAATTTGCGATGAATTATATATCTTCTTTGGCGAGATACTCGACTTCATCCCTCGCTTGTCTCACGTAACCAATTTTTTTCCCCCTCTCTCTCTCCCTCTTTCTTAAGATGATGAGAGAGGGGGGAAAGAGAGACGTGATTGGTAGGGGTTGGGGGAAGGGGAGGAGGGAAGGGAGGGAAGGGAGGGAAGGAGGGGAGGGAGGGAGGGAGGGAGGGAGGTGGTTAGGACGTCTTCAAAAACATCCTATTTTCTACAGCGTCGTGTCTTTCCCGGACTAAAAATCTAGACGATGGGAGATCTATGGCGCCCTCGAGGAAACTTTTTCTCATCCGTTTTCTCTCTTTTTTTTTTTTTTTTTTTTTTTTTTTAATCCTGGAATAAATTACTTCCCTTTCATAAAACACTTTTTTCTTTTTAATTTTAGACCGTAAAGAAGTGTAATAGATTAAAAAAGGGAATGAGAGAAAACGGAAGAAGGGGGAGAGAGGGTGAAAATCCGTCGTAAGCAAATTTTGAAGATGAGGACAATCGCGAAGGAAGTAGGAGGAGGAGGAGGAGGAGGAGGCGAGGATGCACAGGGGACGGGGAAGTGTAAGAGGGAAGGGGGGGGGGGAGGGGAGAAAGAATGAGGAAAGGGAAAGGAAAAAGATTTTTGTAACTCGCTCTTGTGTGCTTCAATCTTTGCCTCGGGGGAAGAGAGCGCCACGCGTTCCGGCGTCGACAAGGTCCCTCTCCGCCGTTCCCGGAGGCTGGAAATTCGCCCCTACGGCCGCCGCTCCCCGAACGCGCCGAGACGATCGAGTCGGACGCCATCGCAGCTCGCCATAAACGCTCAAGGGCCGGCGGCGTTGAACAAAAGCCCGCCGACAATTTGGCGCTGCCTTCGGGAGGAGACAATCCCGAGGAGGAGGCGCTGGCAGCTCCTCTCCTCGAGGGGCTTTTGCCCGAGATTCCTTTTCTGATTTCTTCGCCTTCTGCCTCCTTCCTCTTATCTTTAGAGGCGGTTCTCCATCCATTCGCTTTTTCTTTTCCAATCCTTCCTCTACGAAAATAAAACGAACTACGCGAGAATTCTTCGGATTATTTCACGGAATATTCTTCCTGCGATCTTTCCGATTGTTTTTTCTGGTAATCACCAGTTCCTTATCAGAATTTATCACCCACTTTCTTCACGCAGTTAATCACTCATCCAAACACCATCTCCCTAAGAAAAAAAAAAAAAAATCAGAAAAAAGTTTCTTTTCCTCCTTTCGTCTCAGGCCGGCGGGCCTCCCTTCCTTTCTCCCTGCCTTCCCTCCTTTCCTCTCTCCTGCCTCCCTTCCCTCCTCTCTTCTCTCCTTCTTCTCTTCCCTTACGACCTCCAATCCACCTTGCCTCTCCCTCCCTCCCTCCCTGTCTCCTCACGCCCGCACGGAGACCAGTAATTAAGAGACAAACAAGCTCGCGTAAATTAAATTATCCGACTCATTTGGTGTGACCAGCGCGCCGCGTGACCCGAACGCCTCGCCCTTTCAAGAGCCACAAGAAGGAAGGAAAAGAGAGAGAGAAAGAAAGATAAAAAGATGAACGGCGACCACGGTGCCAGGGGCGAGGGAGAGGGAAGGGGGTCGAGGTACTGGCGTGGCACCGTCACCTTCGACCTCGTGCCTGTCTTACGGTATAACTACCACAACCATAATGATAGCAATGACAATGACATAACCAAGGCACGGTAACAGTATCAACAAGATAATCAAAACAATAATAACAGTAATAATAATGACAACGGGCGTAATAACTCCGGCGCCAACAAAAGTTTTGCGCCAGTGTCCCCTCGCAAGAAAACGACCCCATTTCTTTCTACTTCAGAGGCAAGAGAAGGCAGTAATATCTGATGCTTAAAAGTGGAGATAATAACCATGTCTTCAAAACGCGACAAGGTAATCCCCGTCGCGAAATAAAATCTGTTGTAGTCAGTGTAATTAAAACTTTTTGATAAGCGACGACCCCTTAATTTTGGCATGTCGGGAGTCGAGTGGGCGTGGGGGGGGGGGGGGGGAACAAAGGAGGGAGAGGGAGGGAGAAGACGAAGGGAGGAGAGGAGGAAAGTGGAAGGATTGGCAGAGCAGAAGAGAGGGAATAACGAGGTAAGGAGCATCATGAATAACAAAGCCTTACGAATAAGGAATGGAAACAAAGGGGAAACACAAGATAATAAAAGAATAAGAGAGCAAACAAAAAACTCCATAAACTAGCTTGAGTCGCCTGACGAAAAACAAACAACAGACACGCACACGCACAAAATAATCAACTACTAAAGACAAAAACAAATAAAAACAAACACAAGAGAGACGGCACCTCCCCCGAGCGCACGTCCCTCGCCGCCGCCGCCACAGAGACGAACTTCTCTGGGCGTCAAGGGGCAAACACACTCGTCCTCCACACTCACACTAACAAGAAATGCAATTAACATGCCCGAGGGAGGGAAGGAACAAACATGCCCCCCCTCCCCACACCCCTCACCCCTATCACCCTCTTGCCACCCATTCTCCTCCTCCTCCTTCTCCTTCTCCTCCTCCTCTCCCAAACCGCAGGGCGCAGGTGCTAGCAAGAGAGGCGAGAAACATGAGCAAGAACAAGAACAACAACCGCAACAAAGAACATGTTGACAGCATCACCCCGCCAACCCTTTATGCACCTCATCCAACCTCAGTTCCCTCACATCCTCTGAGTGAGTGAGTGAGTGAGTGAGTGAGTGAGTGAGTGAGTGAGTGAGTGAGTGAGTGAGTGAGTGAGTGAGTGAGTGAGTGAGTGAGTGAGTGAGTGAGTGAGTGTGAGTGAGTGAGAGAGGGAAGGATGAAGATTGGTAGGGATGAAGTGATGGAGAGAGGGAGAGAGAGAGAGAGAGAGAGAGAGAGAGAGAGAGAGAGAGAGAGAGAGAGAGAGAGAGAGAGAGAGAGAGAGAGAGAAGAGAGAGAGAGAGAGAAACTGAAAGTAGCTTTAGGGTCGAAAATCGGCCAATTAGTATGACGGCCAATTACACGGGATCTTGGCCATGCCCCCCCCCCCACCCCCCAACCGCGAGAGATCTGGCCACCTTCGAAACGCACATAAGGGTGAATCAGAAGGCCCTTTTAGGAAGGGAATCTTTGGGCGATTTAAAGTGTGACGAGACGAGCTCACTTTGGGGCGAAAGCGAAGGAGACAAAGCGAAAGAGAGACAGAAAGAGAAATAGGAAAAGAAAGAGAGAAAAGGAGGTTGCAGAAACAGAAGGAGACAAACATACAAACACAGGCACACAGCAAGAGACTCATTTCCCGCCTCCTCGTAAAGAGTCCCGCGGCGAGAATAATCTCTAGAACACAATCGAGCTCACAAGGACCCCATAGTGACCCCTTCCCCCCTCCCCCCCACCCACCCCCCTCGGATTCAAAGACTCCACGAACCGAGAATCGAAGAGTCGAGAGTCAGCGCCGTCTTCGAGAGGGACGTTTGAGTCATCAAGAAGCAACTCGTCCTCTGGGATAATTTCGACCCCCCCCCCACTCCTCCAACCCAGCTTCCCCTCAGAAAATGTATCAGCGATAAAAAAAAAAAAAAAAAAAAAAATGCATCCGACAAATTTCAATTTCGAATCAACTTTATTATTCCTCGGAATCGGCCAAACTTCCAAGGTCAAAAGCAAGCAAGGAAGAAGTTACGTGAATTTCTCTCAGGAGGCCGAGCTGTCTCACGCCGACGCCCCCGCTCCCTACCCCCACCCACTCCCCCCCAAGCTCACTTTACGCGGCACGTACTTTCACTGGCCAGTAGATCCTACAGGATATCCTTCGCGCTTGAAGGGACGCGCATACTTGGCCTCTTGATCCCTTGGATGTCCCGGCCTGCTATCTTTTTTTTTTTTTCTTTTCTTTTCTCCTAATTTATCCTTTTCATTACTATTCTACTCCTGCTGACATCGTTACTTCCGAGAGGGCCCTTCAAAGAGCAGAAGTCAGCATCTCGTCGCGAAGTCCCAAAGTCCCAAAGCTTTTTATCCCACATCCCCAGGCCCCTAACCCATCAGCTCCTCGTCCCTAGCCCGTCTTCAACCTCTCAGTCCCTTATCCTCGCCCCCCCCCCCTCATCCCTAACTGCTAGACCCCACCCCTGAGCCAAAAAGACCCCACCAGGCCCTAATCTCGTGCTCCCTAGTCCCAAGAATAAGGTCTCGAGCCCAAAGCGAAGTCCCTAAATCTCGTTCTTCTCCCTCAAAGCAGCAGAACATTCACCCCGCGTTAACTGCCGCCCACACCTGCACACCGGTCAGCCCGCGGGCGGTGTTGGAACATTAGGCAGGCGGGCGAGAAGGCGGACGGCGAGGGAGGGAGTGGAGGGAGGGAGGGAGGGAGGGAGGGAGGGAGGGAGGGAGGGAGGGAGTAGAGGGAGGGAGTAGAGGGAGGGAGGGAGGGAGTGGGGGGAGGGAGGGAGAAAGGGAGGGAGGGAGGGAG
>NC_061834.1:2678986-2686486 GCF_019202785.1 Penaeus chinensis | reverse complement strand
GTCTCGGAGCCTGGAGATGCAAATGAGACAGAATAATTAAAGAAAAAAAGAAAGGCCCAAAAAAGTAGGGGGGGGGGGGGGATGGAAATAAAAAAAAAAGAAGCGCAAAGGCCACATGATCCTCCGAACCTCGAGGTCGCCCTTGAGAGGCTCCGAGGGAGGCCGGGCCTCGCCGCTTCGGCCCGATCCTCTGCCGCCCATTTGCATATTGACCCCTACCTTCCCTTCCCAGTTAGATCCTCGACCCATACGTCTCTCCTCATCCCCCCCTCCCCCACTCCTTACACCCCCCCCTCCCTGGCCCCCTCGCTTACTCCTTGTATATTATTCACTCTCCACTTTTACTTTACGTATTTCGTCCCGCCCCTCTACGATTTTCATTTTTTATTCCTTTTAAACAAGTATTCCCCTTTGTCCATCTGCCCCTTTCCTCTCTCTCCTCTCTCTCTCTCTCTCTCTCTCTCTCTTCTCTTCTCTCTCTCTCTCTTCTCTCTCTCTCTCTCCCCTCTCTCTCTCTCTCTTCTCCTCTTCTCTCTCTCTTTTAATTCCTTTGGGTTTCATTCCCCTTTTGTTATTATACTTCGACTTTCTCCCTTCCCTCTTTGCCTCTCCACGCAGCCTTCTGTGTGTTCAACTTCAATCGATTCCCTCCCTACCCCCCCTTTTGCCCCCAACCCCACCCCCCTACTCCCCCACCCCAGAAACCGTCGAGAGAAAATTGAGAAAATTGGGAAACTGGAAAACCCCGTTTTTCCCTCTGCTCTCCCCCCTTTTCCCCCTTCCCTCTCCCTTCCTCAATATCCCTCCCCTTCCGGGGCCCAAACTTTGCCTCCACAATCTCCTACTAGAGAGAGAGAGAGGGAAAGAGAGAGAGGGGAGAGGAGAGCAGAGAGATGAGATGGAGGGGGAGAGAGAGAAAAGAGAGAGGAGAGAGAGTGGGGGAGAGAGAGAGAGAGGGAGAAGAAAGAGGAGAAGAGGGTGAAAAAGAGTAGGAGAAAGAGGGGAGGAGGGAGGAGAGAGGGAGAGAAGAGAGAGAAAAGGAGAGAGAGAAAAGGAGATGAGAGAGAGAGAGAAAGGAAAAGAGAAAGATGAGAGAGAGAGGGGAGTTGAGAGAGAGGAGGAGAGAGAGAGATAGGAGAGAGTGAGAGAGGAGAGAGAGAGAGGAGAGAGAAGAGAAAGAGAGAAAGGGGGAGAAAGAAAGAAAGAAAAGAAAGAAGAAAAAGAAAGAAAAAAGAGAGAGAGAGAGAGGAGATGGAGAGAGAAGGAAAGAAGAGAAAAGAAAGTAAAAAAAAGAAAGATAAGAAAGAGAAGAGGGAAGAGAGAGGAAAAAGAGAGAGAGAGAGACGAGAGGAGGAGAGAGAGAGAGAGAGAGAGAGAGGAAGGAGAGGAGAGAGGAGAGAGAGAGAGAGAGATGGGATGAGGGAGGGGAGGAGAGAGGAAGATGAGAGAAAAGAGAGGAGAGAGAGAGGAGAGAGAGAGAGAGAGGGGAGAGAGGAGGAGAGGAGAGAGAGAGAAAAGAGAGAGGGAGAGAAAGAAAGAAAGGGAAAGAAAGAAAGAAAAAAGAGAGAAGAGAGAAGAGAGAGGAGATGAGAGAGAGAGAAGGAAAAAGAGAGAAGAGAAGAGAGAAAGGGGGGAGAAAAATGTGAAAGAAAAAAGAGAGAAAGATGAGAAAGAGAGAAAGAAAAAATGGGAGGAGTGAAAGAGGAGAAAGAGGGAGGAGAGAAAGGGAATGAGAAAGAGGGAAAGATAAAAAAAAGACGAGAAAGAAGAAAAGAAAGAAAGAGAGAGAGAGAGAGAGAGTGTAAGAAAGAAGGAACAAACAGACAGGGAGAATAAAAAGAAAAACAAACAAAACAAAAAAAAACTTAGTCATTCGTCACGCCTATTCCCAGTTTCCATTCAACACCCCCCCCCCTTCCTTCCCCCCCCCCCATACGAAAACATAAGAAGGAAAAACAATCCCATAGACCCCAATACGGGCCACCGGAAACGAACCGCTTCCAATCAATTCAACGGAGATAAAGAAGAAAAAAAAGAAAAAAAAAAGGAAAAAAACTACTACTAGATCCTAAATCCGAAATGAAGGATATTACAAAGAATAAACTAAAATAAATTAATCAATAAATAAATCATAAAGAAAGAAAGACAAAATATGAATAAAATGAAGATAAAAATTTAATACCCGCGTAGGTCGAGGAACACTTTGGCATGGCGAGAGGGAGCGGACACCCCTCTCCCTCCCCGCCCCTGCCCCTCCTTCCACCCCTTTCTCATACCTCCTCTTTCCCTTATTTTCCTTTCATTTTTTCATTTCCTTAATTTCCTTCATTTCCTTTTCCTTTCCTTCCCTTCCTCTCCCTTTCCTCCTTTCCCTTCCTTTCCCATTCCTTCCTAACCTATCCTACCCCTTCCCTACCCCTTCCTTCCCCTTCCCTTCCCCTTCCCCTATACCCTTCCCTTTACCCTATTCCTTTTTCCTTTCCTTCCAACTTTCCCCTTCCCTTCCCTTCCCTTCCCTTCCCTTCCCTCCTTCCCTTCCCCTTCCCCTTTCCTTTTCCCCTTTCCCCTTCCCTTCCCTCCCTTCCCTTTGTGTCGGCGAGGCAGGGGTTCGACCTCCCCTTCCCTCCTCCTCTCTCTCTTCACTAGATCGGACCTCAATACCCCCTTTATCCGGCCACTGTGCGATCGGCTCGGCTGGATAGGCAACGGTTCCCCGCCTTCTGGATGCGTGAATGCGAGGGAGAGAGAAAAGAGAAAGAAAGAAATAGTAGAAAGAAATCGCAAGAAAGCGATGGAGGGAGAGGGAGGGAGGGAGGAGGAAAAGAGAGAGAGAGAGACAGAGGGGAGAGAGAGAGAGAAGAGAGAGAGATGAGGAGAAGAGAAGAGAGAGAGAGTGAAGAGGAGAGAGAGGAGTGGGGAGAGAGAGAGAGAAAAGAGGAGATGAGAGGAGAAGAGTGAGAGAGAGAGAGAGGGGAGAGAGAGAGAGAGAGGGCAGAGAGAGAGGCAGAGACGAGACAGAGACCCGAGACAGAGAAGAGACAGAGGAAAAGAGGGCAGGAGACAGAGAGAGGCAGAGAGTAAGACAGACAGACAGAGAGCATCTGGAATTCGGATCCACAATGTACAAACTACGAAAATAATCAGACAAAAATTTGAAAAAAATAAATAAACCCGCTTCTCAGGTAGCTAATGATCCTTTCCTTTCCGGGAAGCCGTGCAAGCAGGTGATTATAGTCTTTTCTTCTCTCTCCGGCTTTTCTACTTTTCTATAACTTCAAATGGAGTAGTCTACCAAACATGCTTTTCCTCTCATAATGAAGTTTATTCCTCATTATCATTAGTGCGCCCTTTGTTTAATCCCGAGAGAAGGGTGGGATCTCTCCCCTTCTCTCTCTCTCTCTTCCCTCCTTCACTTCTCACTCTCTCTCTTCCCTCCCTCCTTCTCTTCCTTTCTTCTCCTTCCTCCATTCCTCTCTCTCTCCCTCCTTCTCTTCCTTTCTTCTTCTCCACCCCCCACCCTCCCATGCCTCTCCTTCCTCCTCCACTCCCTCCCTCCTCTACCTCCTTCCCTCCTTCCTCCTTTCCCATCCCTCTTCCACTCCTTCCCTCCTCCCCTACCTCCCCTACATCCCCTAACCTCCCCGCGTCCGGACCCCCGCACCAACGACGCCCTTCTGAAGACCGGAGCGCGTTCCCTTAATGAGCATGCCACGTCCCTAAAGCAAATGCGAACGCAAATAAAGCCGGGGCGAACGCAAACGCACACGTGGAGGGGGAGGGGGAGGGGGGATGGGGGGGAAACGTACATTTCATTAAGTCTGATATAACTCAATGCAAACAGACGCAATCAACCAACACTGCAATATAATCATCACGGCTGAGCAGAGACGCTGAGGGATTGATGTGAGGAAGGGGAGGAGAAGGGGGAAGAAGGGGGAAGAAGGAGAAGAAGAGGAGGGGGAGGAGGGGGAGGAGAAAGGGGAAAACGAGAAGGAGAAGGGGGAGGAGGAGGAGGAGGAGGAGGAGGAGGGAGGAGGGGGGAGGAGGGGGGAAGGCGAAGAAGAAAGAAGAAGAAGAAGATAAAGGGGAAAAAGGTGAAGAAGAAGAGGAGGAGGAGGAGGAGGAGGAGGAGGGAGGAGGAGGCGGAGGAGAGAGGAGGAGGAGGAGGAGGAGGAGGAGGGGGATGAAGAAGATGAGAAGGGAAGAGGTGGTGTGGGGGAGGGGGGAGAGGGAGAGTCAGAGGGAAGGAGGAAGGGAGGGAGAGGGAGAGGGAGAGGGAGAGGGAGAGGAAGAGAGAGGGAGAGGGAGAGAGAAGAGAGAGGGAGGGGAGAGGAAGAGAGAGAGAGAGCCGATGAGCGAGAGCGAGAGAGAGAGAGAGAGAGTAGAGAGAGAGAAGATGAGAGAGAGAGATGAGAGAGATGAGAGAGAAGAGAGGAGAAGAGAGAGAGAGTGGACGCAGATAGACAGGGAGAGACAGCCAGACCGGTGGTGATGCGCCGGCCCGTGCCACTCTCGCTGTCAGTTAAGAATATCAACATCGTGTATTAAAAAAATTATCCAGCGAGGTCCGACGCTCCAACTCCCCCATCTACTCCCCCCTCCACGGCCCCCACCACCCCCACCCCCAACCCCAAAAGCTTTGCGTCCTGAGCGAGGGAAAGCGACGTTCGCATGTGTACTTTACCGAGGGACATGTGCGTTCGGTACTAGCGTTCATATGTGCGTTCACACTCAGCACAGACCTCCTACCCCCCCCCCCTCCTTCTAGCCAACCTGCAGAACGCCGCGCCGCTCAAATAATATATGACCAAACACAAGTCCACAATGGCTGACACTCGCAAGCACCAACTTCAACTCGGAACGGCGGGGTCACATTTAATTTTTTTGTTGTCACTATTCTCCTCTTATCAATCTTTCATCTCAATTTCTCAGCAATGTGTCTCCTTATCCTAGTACGTTATTCAATTGGTTTAGTCTAAGTTAGGTAACGGAAGGGGGATAGAGATGGGAGAGAGAAGGGCGAAAGGGGATAGAGATGGGAGAGAGAAGGGCGAAAGGGGACCTTAAGTTAATACAGGCGGAGCCAAGGTATTTCTCGAGGAAAACACGGCGACAATAGTTATAAATCAGAATGGCTACTGCCCTTTCCTTCTCTCTCTCTCTCTCTCTCTCTCTCTCTCTCTCTCTCTCTCTCTCTCTCTCTCTCTCTCTCTCTCTCTCTCTCTCTCTCTCTATCTCTCTCTCTCTCTCTCTCTATCTCTCTCTCTATCTCTCTCTCTATCTCTCTCTCTTTTAACTTTCTCACCCTCACCCTTCTCACCCTCACTCCCTCTCCCCTTTCACTCTTTCTCCCCCTCTCCCTACCTCCCCCCTCACCCTCTCACCCCTCCTTACCATCTCCCTCCTTCCCCCCTCCCCCTCCCCCTCCCCCTCCCCCAGCCCCTCTCTTCCCCACCCCGCCTGCCCCAATCTGAAGCGAAAACGCCACAAGCTAGAGTGCGAAGATCCGAGCTGTAATCGCCAGAGGAGGAGGCACTTTAGCTCCTCCTCCGAATCAAGGTGAGCGTGATCGAGAAGGGGAAAGACAAGGGGCGGGGGCGGAAGGGGAAAAGGCAGGGGGGCGAGGGGTGGAAAGGGAAAAGACAGGGGGACGGGGGGCGGGCGGAAGGGAAAAGACAGGCGAGAGAGGAAGGGAGAAAGGCGAGACAAAGTGAGGGAAAGATACACGCACATAGACAAAAAAAAATCGATCCCTTTTACATTACTCTTCTTTTCCATCTGACCGGGATTGAGGAGCATGAAGCGGTTAAACCACACAAGTCAAGGGCGCTCTCCTCCCTGCCTCCCTTTCATGACGCCTCCGCCGCTAATCGCAGTGTGGGGCCGACGCCATGCCACACAATGACAGGTGCACCCCCCCCCCACCTCTCGATATGCCAGACGGGACCCGGTGAAGTTACATCTCCTCTCTCTTCCGTGTCCATCCCTCCCCCTTTCCTCCTCGTCCTCCGACCTCCCCCTCCGTGTTTCTTCTCTCTTCCTCTCGGTCGGTTAGTCCTCAATGACGAGGAGGACGAAGGCGAAGAGGGGGTTCGGGGACAGGGAAAGGGACGGGGTTGGGGAGGAGAGCCCCTACCTTTGCCTACCCCCCCCCCCCTTCCCCGCCATCCCCTCTTTCTATGACGTATCGGGAGATCGGATTACCTGTCCTGCCCCGGCCGCCAAGGGCCCCCGTCCTCCCCCTCCCCTCCCCAACGCTACCCCATTTCTATACTGACTTCTGCCTCCCGCTGGTCGCACAGAGGAGCCCCGTTTTATGCATACGCCAATGAAAAGGGGGACGACAAGAGAGGGGAAGGCAAAATAGGGGGGAAGAAAAATAATCAATGTTTTATCCCCAACCTATTCCTCTTTTTTAATTCCTCCTCCACCTTTTTTTGCCTCTATTATGGGCCGAACGAGCGCACGCATACACACGCACACTCACACGCACATACACACGCTCACACACACGCACATACGTACATATGCACACTTACATGCATACAAAACCAGTTTATTGTATGTGGCCCTCCATATGGCCTCCTCCCCTCACCCACGCCCGCGGGACTCTTCAAGCAAGGGGGTGCGGGGGCGGAGGTGTGCCCCAGGGGAGGGAAGGGAAGGGAAGGGAAGGGAGCGAGGGAGGGAGGGAGATGGCAGGGTGGGAAGGGAAGGGAAGGGAGCGAGGGAGGCAAATGAGGAGAAGGTAAGGGAGGAAGAGGAAAGGGAGCGAGGGAATCGGTAGGGAGGAGAGGGAAGGCGAGAAGAGGGGGCTGGAGGGGAAAGAGGAGAAGGAAGGAATAAGAGGTAGGTAGGTAGGGGAGGGGGAGGGGAGGGAGGGGGGAGAGAAGGGAGGGGGAGGCGTAGCCCTCGCAGTCTTTGATCCCCGCCAAGATCACAGGTCGAAAGGGGTGAGGGCGAAGGGGGTAATCGTTCACACAAAGGCCATGTCACTGCAAGAACGTGCTCTTGCAAAGGTCCGGTAGATGGGACGTCGGTTGGGGGATGGGGGGAGGGGGGTTGGAGGGGCTGGAGGGGTGAGTTGCAGTGAGGGGAAACCAAGGTGGCGGGTCTTACGTTTGCGGCAAAGTTAGGGAGGAAAATGTGAGCCATTATTAA
This sequence comes from Penaeus chinensis, assembly GCF_019202785.1. NCBI lineage: Eukaryota > Metazoa > Arthropoda > Malacostraca > Decapoda > Penaeidae > Penaeus > Penaeus chinensis. The sequence goes on along the minus strand of NC_061834.1, from coordinate 2,679,325 downwards.
ATCACAGTCTTCTGGGTACGAGGTGGGGGAGGGGGAAGGGGGAAGGAGGAAGGGGGGGAGGGAGTGGGAAGGAAAAGAGACGAGAATGGAAAGAGGGAAGCGGAAGGAAGGGGAGGACAGGAGAGAAACAAAATGGCAAGAAAATGGGAAAGGTAAGACGATATAAAGGAAATTCAATTAAAAAACAAAAAAAATAAAAGAGAAAACACAGGAAAAGAAACAAGACGGAAAATAAGCAAGCCAAAAATTAGGTCGAAGGGAAATTACACCCATGATGGGCCGTGGGGGAGGGGGGGGGGAGCCAAAAGCCAGCCTGGATACCGTCACACTTTATGGATG
>NC_061834.1:2668986-2673986 GCF_019202785.1 Penaeus chinensis | reverse complement strand
GAGATGAGAGAGAGATGAGATGAGAGAGAGAGATTGAGACGAAGATTGAGAGAGAGAGGGAGGGATGAGAGAGGAGAGAGAGATCGAAGGGGGTTCCGACGGAAAACCGCATTTCGCAATCGTGAAACAACAATGCCTAAATTTCCCGTTCGTAACAAAAAAAAACCTAAAAATGGGGGCGAATGCTGTCACGGGTGAGGGGGCGACAAAACCAATGGGGGGGGGGAGGGAGTAGGGGGGGGGGAGGAGGGGAGGAGGGGGGGAGGGGGGGAGGAGGAGGGGAGGAGGAGGAGGAGGGAGGAGGGGAGGGGGGAGGGGGAAAAGGGAGGGGGAAAGGAGGGGTAGGGGAGGGGGTGGGAGGAAGGGGGGAGAATGGTTGCAAATGAGACCAAGGGGAGAGGGGAGAGGGGAAGGAGAGAGTGCTAAGGGGAAAGGAAGGGAGGGGGAGGTAAGGGGAGACAAGGGGAAAGGGGGGAGACGAGGGGCAAAACGCGACGCCAGGGACACAGCGAGGCGCAAAAAGGGGGTTAGGGGGGAGGGGGGAGGAGGAAGTGCGTTTGCGGAGAATGAAGAAAGGGCCCGTATCATGGGGGAAAAATTCGATAAAATCACATAATCATTCAGTCATGATAAAATAACGACAAGCGAAACAATTCTAAATTAGGTAACGAATATCTCAGCAAAGCAATTAAAAACGAAGAAACACCATAGCTATAAACAGCCCAAAAAGAGGACGGAAACGGAACAAAGTGAAAGAGAGATCTCCCAAAACAAAATCAACGCACAGCCAAAAGCCAATCATAACTATAAATCATGTACAAAGGAGACAAAACATTACGCAAATACAGTGAATATATGACGCCAGAAACTCTCACGACGGGGGGGGAGGGGGGGGGGGGGGGAGCCACGCCCCTCGAGGCGATCAAGAGAGACCAACACCTTGTTCACCTGGGAACCTGCCGAGGTCGTGAGAACCTCTTTGTGTGGGAGTACATACTACGCGCGCGGTTTGTGGTGTGTAAAAGAACGAGCGACAGAAGAGAGAGAGAGAAGGAGATGAGGAGACGACGAGAGAGAAAGGAGAGTGAGAGAGAGGGAGAAGGAGGGAGAGAGAAAATGGGAGAGAAGAGAGACCTTACCCTCCAAACTTAGTCATCAAGCACGGGAGAAATCTCCTTTCCCCTCCCACGTCCAGGGCGGAGGCGCCTTAGCAGCGCCCGCGGCACAGGAGATGTAGGACACCCAGAGCCCTGCACCCCCCCCCCCCCCCTGCAAACTCCTTTTGCATCCGCCCCAACGCCCATCTCCATTCCCGTTACTCTTCCCACTTCCTCCTTTTCTCTTCCTCTCCTTCCCCCTTCTTATTTTGGGTGTATGTGCTCGCTTTTCCCTTTTTTATCCCCTTTCCCCTGTTTCCTCGTTCTCTCCGTCTAATTCTTTCCTGTTGCCCTTTCCTTTATTTTTCTTTATCTCCCCGTGTGTTTAGATTGGAAATTCTGGCAAAGGGGTCTGCTTTAAAAAAAAATCTCCCGAGCCAAAAAAGGACAAGAAGTTCAAATGAAAATGAACGCAACCGTCTTCAGGCCGGCAAAGACTGGCCTCGTCTTCCAGGAGCCTTCCAGTTTATTCCAATTTTCCCTTTTCTCCTCTTCCTTCTCCTCTTACTCCAAATGGATCGTGATACGTACATACTCCAGATAGATCGTGATATGTACAGAGATAGATAAAGTGGTGAATATTTTAGTTTAAAAAGCTCTGCGCGTATACAGAGAGAAATGGATGGGTAGTGAAGGCTTGGAAATCTTTTACTCTTGAAGAAATTAGTTCACAGAACCTGTGACCTGGTCGTGTGGCAAGAGGTCAAGCCTTGCGACTGCAGTGACGTCATCGAGGCGTGACTCAGGTCGGCTCAACGTGAGTCACGGATGAATAATCGTCTTTTTCCCATCACGATTCTTCGCCTGCCTCACCTGTCGCTGGCTCTGTCCTGCACGCTACCCGTTGCTGCTTGTGGAAACAGACATTCACACAGACGGAGAGTAGACACTGTACATTCTACAGACAGACACAACAACGACTAAGGCTTTACAGTAATGAATATCAGCCAACCCTACCGCCTGAAACTCCGCAATGTACACAAAATAAAGTAAACATAAATACAGACGAAACCGCAAGCCAGGCCCGAAGCAAGGCATCGGAGGGCCCCGCCGCGTCCCACCGGGCACAGGCTAAGGACCTACGAACCGAAAACCCTTTTCAGACGAAGATGAAGGAGGCGGCCGAGGGACTGGCAACATTCACGAGTGCCTCTTGCCTCGTGGGCTTTCGTGAGGATCCTCTCTTTCTCTCTCTCTCTCTCTCTCTCTCTCTCTCTCTCTCTCTCTCTCTCTCTCTCTCTCTCTCTCTCTCTCTCTCTCTCTCTCTCTCTCTCTCTCTCTCTTTCCGAGTGAAGTTCAGACGACCGGGATTGTGACGAGGAAGGAGTCATCTGCTCAGAATCAATAGCTGAAGGTTACGCTGGCATTTCGACCTATAGAAAAGAGTGACGCGTGTCTGGATATGTTTTCACTCTCTCTCAAATTCTTGGCTCACGTCCACGTTCAAGTAAATAAAAGAGATACTCCCACGTGCATCGAGCGGAGAAAAAAACTAAAAAGCAATAAGTCATGAGACACTGACAGACCTTAACCCCCCCCCCTATAAACTCGCCCCTCCCCCCCCCCCCCCCACCGGATTAAGCAGGTGGCGGTAACGACTCTCGGGTCAACACCGGTCGTCCATGGCACCCGATCGTAAACACAAGACGCGGAATTTACGGGGCATTACCTCCGCCCGGCGTGATTACGGGAGGAGGAGGCTCACAATTCACGCGCTCGGTCATGAGGAAGCGGCGTCATGAGGGGACAGCTCGGGTCGGAATCCGCGGCGTCGAGGCGATCGGACGGAGGCAAAAGAGAGCGCGCGGTTCAGAATAGGAGTGCCATCCGGAAGGGGCGAGCGGGAGAGCCATTGTCGCGGGATCCACGAGCAAGAAGGACAAACGCCAGTGATGCATGTTAGCCACGCACCGCCATGGCGCTTCCGGAGGTCGGCAAACGTTTGCTGGCAGATATTGTTGGTGTCTCGGTCGCCGTTCTGTAGCAAGATATGAAAAATCCGGTTGTTTCTGTGAAAAAAAGAAAAACAAAAATACTCTTCACTATAACTCACGTTATGTATAATTACACACTCTACACCTCACTCGAAGCCAAACCTCTACATCTGAATCGGACGAGGTTTTAACCAAACACAAAGGTCAGTTCAGGAGCAACACAGACAGGCGTTCATCAGCGTAACATTCTCATTTTGAAATGTGTTTCTTTAATCTTGTATTCTCTTCTCTAATTACCTGATAACGTTTTTCTCCTTTTCGTCTCCATTAAAACAAAGCGAGTTTATGATATAAACAAAATAAGCTAAGATGCACAAAGATAATAGCGGCAGTGATTCACAGCCTGAGCCTGAAGAAAAAAAAAGTTTCCTCGTTTACCCCTTTCTCCCTCTCACCCTCCCCCTTGCCCTCTCTTCCTTCCCCTCTTCCTCCTCGGTCTCATGAATTAGTCAGGTAAATGTCACGACTTCCCCCCCCTCCCCCACCTGTCTCACCCCCCCTTTGTATCTCGTACGCTCGCACGCTTCAAAGGATTGACATTTGCAAAGATTGGGACCAAGGGATAAAACAACGAGATATTACAAGAGATGCAAAAAGGTTAGGCATACATATACATACACACCCGCACGCAGATACAGTCACAGCCACAGACACAGGCGCACACAAACACGCAGCTCAAATAATGGGTTTAAGAGATGTAAAACCCAAGCCCATTCAGAGTGCCAACTGCACCGTGAGAGTCGAGAGGCAGGGCAGGGGAGGGGGAGGGGGGGGGGAGGACAAGAGGGACGGAGAGAGAGAGGAGGGAGGGAGGGATGAAGGGGCAGGAGGGAAAGAGGGATGGAGGGAAGGAGAGGAGGGAGGGGGGGGGGCTGGGCGAGGGGGTACAACAGCCGGCGGAAATATCGGGCGGCGCCGCTGCATACAGAAGGGGCGGCGGCGGCGGCAATGGGCGTTTACTTGTGGGCGGTGATGTCGGCGGCGGCGACTCCGCGGAAATGATTATCGGGCGTCCGTGACTATCAAAAGGGCGCGTCACTCAGCCCTGTGTCCTGCGGCAGCCACGCAGGGCGTCCCTCAAGCCCCGGTCGCACTATCTATATGACGTCGTTTTAGATACCAAAAACATATAAACGAAATGTCAGAATGTGGACGTCACGCAACTTCCCCTGGAAAAGTAGATCCCCTTTTTACTGGCTTTCTAAGATAAAGGAACATCGGCGATATCAGCGCATCTAATACGGATTGCCGAGGACGTCCGCCAATGACACACGACACCTTGACATGTGTTTTGACGTTTTGGAAGAACCCACGCCGGAGTGATGACACGCACGGCCAAATGACGCGATAAAATGCTTAAAGACGTGGCAACAGCGACAAGCTAGATCCAATTGTATTCGAATTATGCCAAAAGGCGGGGGAGGAGCGAGGAAACCTGTGTGCCTGCGTGTGTTCTTTTGGGATTCTGAAAAAAACGCGAGTCTGGCTGGAGCCTAAGATGTTCAATGATTCACGGAGGTCCAACTCATCGCGGTAAGATTCAGACGCCTCCCCCTCGCCCCAGGTGAAGGGGGAGGGGGGGGGGGAGAGACTGTGCCAGGCGCAAAATGTCACCTCTTAATAATGACGCATCGCGGGTGACAGGAGGAAGAACGGGCTTTGGAAACAGACACAAAAGTCCCAAACCAATTCACTTTTTTGGACCACCGCAACTTGGGGAAATGTAAAATAAGGGAAAATAGTCAATTAGATTCTAAGAGATATACATCAGCATTCACGTCTCCTCGTCTGCTCAGCCCGCCATCAGCGCCGCCCGCACGCCCACGCGGGCTCGGTGGCCAGCGGGGCG
>NC_061834.1:2645203-2666386 GCF_019202785.1 Penaeus chinensis | reverse complement strand
GAGGAAAGACGAAAATAAAACCAGAAAACTAGGCAGACTGATAATAGACTAAATAGCGTTTTTCTTTTTACAACACAGCGAATATAATTAGATGCTAAACACGCCGCCACAGGGAGGCAGCAGCTGCGCCCGTCGTTCGTATTTCGCGTTGGAGAGAGAGTGACGAAGGGATATATATAACACTGATTTTATTATTATTAAATCAGCATAAGAGTAACCTTCGGCCTTCGCGGCGCCGCGAGAGGTCCGGCGGTAACGAGAGGAGGAGGAGCGCCGAAGAGAAAAAAAAAAATATGATAAACATATATATATAAAAAAAAAAGGATGGGAAGCAGAGAGAGAGAGAAAAAAATATATATGTATATATGGGCGATACCATCTGTTCACCTAATTATGCCTTCCTTATAAGAACGAAGATATCCGCCGATGCCCGGCCGTTCGCGCCACACCTCTGCCTGGGCGCCGCAGATGGTCTATTGGCTATGTGCCTCATACATCGCCGTTACATTAAAGCCATTAACGTTTACCCAGGAGGAATGTCTGTCCGTCTGACTGACTGACTGACTGACTGACTGACTGACTGACTGACTGACTGACTGACTGACTGACTGACTGACTGACTGACTGACTGACTGACTGACTGACTATCTGACTGACTAACAGATAGTCAGTCAGTCAGACTGACTGACTGACTGACTGACTGACTGACTGACTGACTGACTGACTGACTGACTGACTGACTGACTGACTGACTGACTGACTGTCTTTCTGTCAGCCTTTTTTGCTTGTCTGCTCACTACATTCCCCCTTCCTTCCTTCCCTCCTATTCCCCCCCCCCCTTTCCATCTGTCTCCCCTCCTTGCCTCTCTCCCTCCATCTCCCAACCTCTTCGTCTCCCTCAATCCTCTTCCTTCCTTCCTTCCTTCCTTCTTCCATTACCCGTTTACACACACACATATATATATATATCAATTAATTCCATCACTTCCCCCCTCCCTCCCCACACACACACGGCCTACCACGATAAGTATCTAGGCCTACGTCACGCGGAGGAAACGTGATCCATCAGAGGGATGCGAGGACACAAAAGCAACTACAGCCAAGGATACCCAGGCCAGGCACAATGGCGACGCAGGATACAGGGCTTGGATACTTGGTTGGCATACACGGGAGGGAAGGATGGGAGGGAAGGATACAGGGGAAGGATACGAGGGAAGGATACGAGGGAAGGATACAAGGGAAGGATACGAGAAAAGGATACGAGTGAAGAATACAAGGGAAGAGGAAGGATACAAGGGACGGATACAGAGGAAGTATAGATAAAGGATACAGGGCAAGGATATAAGCATATATATATAATATATATAATATATATATATATATATATATATAGATATAAAACATATAATAAAAGATAAAGAGCGACCCCTAACCCCCCACACAAACGAGCCCTAACAACCGGTCAGTAGTAATTTATGTCTAATTGGGAAAGAAGGATGTGGCAGAGGTAAGATTCGGAAGAAAAAAGGTGAAGAAAAATGGAAAAAGGACACATTTATTCCGTATTCTACAGGACTTGGGAACAGGTTGTGAGGAGGAGGAGGAGGAGGAGGAGGAGGAGGAGGAGGAGGAGGAGGAGGAGGAGGAGGAGGAGGAGGAGGAGGAGGAGGACGAGGAGGAGGAAGAAAAGGAGGAGAAAGGAGGAAGAAAAGGAGGAGAAAGAGGAGCAAGAAAAGGACGAGAAAAGAGGGAAAAAAGGAGGAGAAAGAAGAAGACAAAAAGAAGAGAAAGTAAACTATAAAAAAAGCCTAGAAAAGAAGCCCAAAGACGCGAATAGACACGCAAAGGGCTCTCAAAAGGGCAGCAAAGAGACAGAAACCCGAAGAGGCTGAGCGGCGGACGAGTATAGGGCGCCATAGGCCTACCACCCACGGCCGAGTCCCACGGTCGGGAGGGAGAGTGAACAGAAACAACTTTAGTGAATACGTTTTATAAGGGGGATAAAGCAACCGTATAAAATCCTCGCTAACAGGATAAGTATTTTGGGATAATACGATATACAAATGAGGGTTGAAAAGGAAATAGTCTTTTCAAAATTGCCTAACAAATGCTTGTATTCATATGTATGTACTTAAAGCTTGTAAACACACAGTTGATGGTGATAAAAGGAGAAGGGAGGCATGAGGATGAGAAGAGAGAGAAGAGAGAAGAGAGAGAAGAGAGGAAGAGAGAGGAAGAGAGAGGAGGAGAGGAGAGAGAAGGGGAGAGGAGAGGATAGAGGAGAGGAAGGGAGAGGCGAAGAAGAGAGGAAAGAAAGAGAAAGTGAACATCTAAGAAAGGTGGAACAGTAACAAGATAAGAAACAGACAGACGCGATAAGAGAGAACGAGAGCGAGGTAAGTATCTCTCCCAAAACGGCTTTACTTTTTTTTTCCGCTCCTCGTCGTCATCGTCGTTTTTACGGGCTTCGAGTGTTCACCAGCGTTCTGCGTTTTATTGGCTGGTGGTTCTTTCGAGATATAACAAGGAGGCAAATGTTCAGATACTTTTTTTTATGGACTCCAACATGATATAGAAAATGGCGGATGGAACTGCTTGATGTGGCTGAGGCATCGTATCTTTTACCAGAATTCTTTTTCCTCCTTTCGTTATGGCTATCTCTCTCTCTCTCTCTCTCACACACACACACACACACACACACACACACACACACACACACACTCTCTCTCTCTCTCTCTCTCTCTCTCTCTCTCTCTCTCTCTCTCTCTCTCTCTCTCTCTCTCTCTCTCACTCTCACTCTCACTCTCACTCTCACTCTCACTCTCACTCTCACTCTCACTCTCATTCTCATTCTCATTCTCATTCTCATTCTCATTCTCATTCTCATTCTCACTCTCACTCTCACTCTCACTCTCACTCTCACTCCCCCCCCCCCACAACGTACCAACAAGACAAAGAAATGACCTCACCTCCCCCACATCACCCCCTCACCATTTAACCCTACCCCATCACCCCCTACCCTCACCACCCTCCCTCACTTCCACGCCTCCTTGTCCTTCCCCCCCCCCCCCCTACCCCATACCAAAGGCCTAGTCGTGGTGTCATCTCCGATTCGTCACATCAATCAATTCATCAGCAGAATGGCAAGAGTCAGTTCGATGCGATAGATTGACGTGGAGTGTGACCATTTGACGTTTATAGATAGGCGACGTGGGGGTGAGGAGGTGGGCGGGGAGGTAGGAAGGGGAGAGAGGGAGGAAGGGGAGAGGGGGAGGAAGGGGAGAGGGGGAGGAAGGGGAGAGAAGGAGGAAGGGGAGAGGGGGAGGAAGGGGAGAGGGGGAGGAAGGGGCGAGGGGGAGGAAGGGGAGAGGGGGAGGAAGGGGAGAGGGGGAGGAAGGGGCGAGGGGGAGGAAGGGGAGAGGGGGAGGAAGGGGAGAGGGGGGGAAGGGGAGGAGGAGTGAGGGAGAGAAAGGGGAGAGGGAGAGGAAGGAATGAGGGGGAGAAAAGGGAGAGGGGATGAGAGAAATGGGGGGAGAGAGGGGTGGGAAATGGGGGAGAGTGAAGACGGGAGAGAAAGAGAGGAAGAAATGAGGGAGAAAAGGGAAGGCGGAGGACGGGAAAGGGAAGAAAGGGGGAATAGGGAGTAGGGAAGTTTTAAATAAACAAGTAAATCAACTGATAATAATAATAATAATAAAGTAACGATGAAATGGAAAGGGCCGCGATCTCCTGGCAAATTAAAGGCTTAAGTTTCATCAGAATAAAAACAAGGTCACTTCGGGCCTTCAATTCGCTCCGCTTGGTCACGTGGAAGTCATTTCACGGCCGTGGAACTGACCCTTTCTGAAGGGGGAGGTGGGGGGGGAGGGGAGGTCGGATCTGTTTAAGCTGTTCAGATTTTTACACTCGCCGTTTCTCTTGCCTGTGTGTCCATCTGTCTCTCATTTAGCGACACGGACACATGATTATGATATCAATACTCTCCGGATGAATTCGTGATCAATCGCACTTTTATCCACGTTATCCTAGCGCTCATCCGGGTTCCTTTGATGCGATCCCTTCGCTAATGTCAACGATAATATTGAAAGGCCGCGATAGACGCATCCGGCTGATAACCGTGCCACTAATCGAAGTCGACTTGATAGCCAGCTCAAAACGAACGCCATATAGGCCTACCCACGCCATATATTATTCACCTCCATGCTGCCCTCCCCTCCCCCCCCCTAAGCCTCTTTCACTCACGATCTTACTTAAACACGTTTCTATACTTCCTTTTTATTACGCGTAAACCGATTTTTCTTCGTCGCCTAATCCCTCCCCCCCCCCTTCTTCATTCATTCCCTTTTCGTCAACTCATGATCCATCTCTTTGGAGTGTTTGAGCATCCTTCAGCATCTTTCAGCATCCTTCACAGCATCCTTCCACACAGCCTGGCCATAAGGACCCTTCATGTCCTATATCCTCTTCTTCATTCACGTATTTCTCAACAACACCAAGCAATATCCACTGCCACATCACTGCCATCATCATCACCACCGTCACCATCACCACCCTTACTATTAATATTAGTTAAAACGTATTTATTCCCGCTGTGTTTCTCTCGCACCTTCAGAACGACCATTCCCAAACACAGACCTTCTTATTATATTAATAATAAATCAATGGATAAAAAAAATAAGGGTTACGATTACCCCCGCCATTACCATATAAAATACCCGCGGCCCCTTCATCAAATAAGACGATCAGACGTTCATCCGTTCAGCAAGCCGATCCAAGGAGACCCCCTCCACGTGCCTACAAACAGACTAATGACGCCTCCCACCTGCCCTCGACACCTTCAAGGGAATAACAATCAGAGGCAGGGCCATGCTTGGAATACACAGACTCACGGGAGTGGCAGTATGGTGGCCGGGAATACGTGGGGTGGGGTGGGGGGGGGGGACGGCGCAGGGTGGAGGGTGCAAGAGAGAAAGGGAAAAGGATGAGGAAGGGGGGAAGGAGGAGGAGGAAGAAGAGTGGGTGAGTAAATGAGCAACACAACAGATACAGTAAGTTTGTAGCAGGTAGCAGAGACTCCTCCTACTCCTACTCCTACTCCTACTCCTACTCCTACTCCTACTCCTACTCCTACTCCTACTCCTACTCCTACTCCTACTCCTACTCCTACTCCTACTCCTACTCCTACTCCTACTCCTACTCCTCCTCCTCCTCCTCCTCCTCCTCCTCCTCCTCCTCCTCCTCCTCCTCCTCCTCCTCCTCGCCTTCCCTTCCACTTCCACCTCCACTTCTTCGCCTTCCCTACCACCTCCTCCTCCGTCTTCTTCTCCCTTTCTCCCTCCACCTCCTCCTCCGTCTTCTTCTCCCTTTCTCCCTCCACCTCCACTTCCACCTCCGTTTCCCCTTCCCCCTCCACCTCCCCGCCGCGTGGGAACAACCCGAAGCAGCAGTGTCACGTGCGACCTCGTAATGACGGTTGCAACACAACAATCGCCGCCCCGACACCGACCGAACTACCACCGACCTTTCCCGATCACGTAGCGCACACACACACACACACACACACACACACACACACACACACACACACATACACACACAACTCGCGCAACGCCCTTCACTCACGTTGTATATAGAGCGCGGCAATCTTTTACAATAACAACAAAAGTATTTATGTTAATACTCGCAGAAAGAAAAAATCATATCCCAAAGTATATTTACATCTATCAACTCAGGCGATATATATATTTTTTTTAAGCCAAAGCTCGACGTTCCATTAAGCGGAATTAGCTCCTAATTATGAAAATGAGACACAGCTGTCGCGGCGGCCAAAATGCGTTAGAATCACAGGCTGAGAGTGAAAAGCCGCGGCGTGCACTTTGGCGTCGAGAGTTATGGTGACAAGTATGTGGTCTTCGATGTTATAGGCTTTTGTGAACATTTAATTTAATAAGCGCTCATCTACATTGGACGATGAAAAACAGCATTGACTGATTATTTCGGCGAGGTTGACCCCATCGGTAAGCGAAAGCAGCGTAAAGCACAGTGCAGGACGACGGACGTGCTTTCACCGACTAGCCTAACCACGCCCACTCAGTATCCCCGAGCTCCCCTCCCACCCCCACCCGCCGCCCACACACACACACAACTTGGGCTCCAACCACGAACCTTGGTCACAGAACTCATACATATCAGCGTTACCAAACCCATGAGAAATGTCGCCCCAATTCCCGCGGCTCTGGAGACAACACCCCAACCCCCCCTACCCCCACACACCTACCCCCGCCCCACACTGCGTCTCCCACACCCATTACCGCCACAAGGAGAGGGGGGGAGGGAGGAGGGAAGGGGACGTTTGGGGAAAGACGGTCAGGCAGTTGGTACTTTCCGCCATGACTTTGCAGCAACGAAAGACATTGGCGACATTGCGGACACTTGATGAAGAAATCTTTACACCTGGGGAGGGGGGGGCGAAGTTGACTTCAAATGGGCGTTCTCAAGGAAAGTGGCTGGAAATAGGCGTCCTCGAGTGGGAGGAAACAGGCGTCCTCGAAATTCGAAATTCTACGCCAAGAAGGAAGGAGGCGCCGGACGCAACGCCAGAGACGGCTGCTGTCAATCACGGGGCTCAGCGCGACGTGAAATGCGCCTTTCACGCCATACATTACTCCCTCGCGCGGCGCCTGAATGAGAGCGAAGGCACAACACGCAAGCAAGCACAGAGGGAAAACCGAGGTCCCCCGAAGGTCGCCGAAGGACCATAAAGCGAACATTTCTTTCATCCGGCCGTTTAGGATAATCCTGACCGACGTCTATTATCCGGCCGTGTCTATTATCCGAAGTCAGGTACAATTACGTCATTGGCAGTAAGAGAGCGGTAGGGAGGCAGTTTCCTTTAACCGAGGCGACATCTAGAGACACTTTACCCCCAAAAGGACAATTGCCACTAACTAAATCCCAACGCCTGGGGGCATGAGGTATAAGGCAGGAAGTAAAAGGTGAAAGGTATCAGGCCCAAGTATGAGGCTCTCGGCCCTAATGCGCCTCCTGCGTAACCGTGGGAACGCCAGTCGATTCCGAGGCAGAAAGGTGGCCCGATAAGATGGACACTTATCGAGCCAGGAATGGGAATACATCGGACACTCGTTCAGATAAGCGCACAATACAAGCAAGCAAACACACACACACACACACACACACACACACACACACACACACACACACACACACACACACACACACACACACACACACACACACACACACACACACACACACACACACACACACACACACACACACACACACACACACACACACACACACACACACACACACACACACGCACACACACGCACACGCACACACACATGCACACAGAGGAGACTGACGTGACAGGATGCTATTGATATCCGGAGATAAGTTGTGATGGACGGATACGTCAAAGTTCTGCTGGTTGGCTTCGAGGGGGCGAGGAGGAGGAGGAGGAGGAGGAGGAGGAGGAGGAGGAGGAGGAGGAGGAGGAGGAGGAGGAAGAGGAGGAGGAGGAGGAGAGGAGGAGGAGGAGGAGGAGGAGGAAGAGGAGGAGGAGGAGAAGAAGGAGGAGGAGGAGGAGGAGGAGGAGGAGGAGGAGGAGGAGGAGGAGGAGGAGGAGGAGGAGGAGGAGGAGGAAGAAGAGGAGCGAGGAGACGAAGAAGAAAAATAAGAATTAGTAAGAAGGAAGAATAAGAAAAAGAAGAAGAAAAGGAAGAACAAGGAGAAGAAGAAGAAGAAAAAAAAAAGAAGGAAGAATAAGAAAAAGAATAAGAAAAAGAAGAACAAGGGGAAGACGAAGAAGAAGAAAAAAAAAAAGAAGAAGGGGGGAAGAATAAGAAAAAGAAGAAGGAGCGTAAAGGAGGAAAGAAGGGAAGGCGAAGGAAAAACAAAATAACAGACAAACAGCCCAATAAAGAAACCAACCAATATTCCCGTCAACTTTTCATCTTTCCTGCCCCTCCTCCCTTGCTTCCCTCCCTCCCCCCCCCTCCCTCCCTTACCTTAACACCTCCCATCAGCCTCAATAAGAGAGCAAACCTCCCCACCCCCCCCCCCAAAAAAAAAATACACTCTCCTCCCTCATTCCCTTCCTTCTCCTCTCTCTCCTTCCTTCCCTTCCATCTCTCCTCCTTCCTTCCCTCCTTCTCCCTCCCTACTTCCCTCCTTCTCCCTCCCTACTCCCCTCCCTCCTTCCTTCCATCTCCCCTCCCTCCTTCCCTCCTTCCCTACATCTCCCGTCCGTCCTCCTTTCCCTTCCGATCTCCCTCATTCCCTCAATCTCCCTCCTTCTCACGCTCTTCTCCCACTCCCCTCCCTCCCCCCCTTCCCCCCTCCTTCTCCCTCCCTCCCCCCTTCCCCTCCCTCCCTCCAGCCCCGGACACATTTACGAGCAGCAGAACGTAAACTCGCGCCCCCGCCGCCGCCGCCACTCGAACCTTATTGGACTTTTTTGATGATGAGCAAACAAGGCCCAGGTGGTTTATGGTCATGGGGGAAGGGAAGGGAGGGGAGGGGAGGGGAGGGGGAGGGGAGGGGGGAGGGGAGGGAGGGGTAGGGAGGGAGGGAGGGATAGGGGGAGGGGAGGGGAGGGGGAAGGGGGGAGGAGGGGAGGAGAGGGGGGAGGGAGGGGAGGGGAAGGGAGGGGAGGGGAGGGGAAGAGAGGGGAGGGGAAGAGAGGAGGGCAGAGGGGAGGGGAGGAGGGAGGAGGGGAATGGGCACTGGGGTGAGGGGAGGGATGAGGATGGTCATGGGGGAGGGGAGGGGAGGAGGAGAGGGGAGTAGGAGTGGTGAGGAGGAGGGGGATAGGCAGTGGAGGGAGGAGGGACGAGGATGGTCACTGGGGAGGAGAGGAAGAGAGGAGAGGAGGAGAGGAATGGGCAGTGGAGGGAGAAGGGAGGGGAGGGGAAGGAGGGAAATGAAGGAAGGGGGAAAAAATTTGGGAGCCCCTGGGTATGGAGAGCCCGATGGGGGGGGGAAAAAAAAAAGGGAAAAGGGGAAAGGGGGGGAAAGGGGAAAAGGGGAGGGGGGAAGGGAAGGGACCACGAGAGGGAGGGGGGACGAGGGTGCGGCGAAGGGAGAGGGGAGGAGGCGAGAGATAAAAGTCAACAAAATCTCCCTCTCTTTACAGATTCCACATTTTCTTTTCTTTTTTCTTTTTCCTTCCCTTCCCCCTTTATTTTTCCCAACTTTATCCCCTCTCAAGAAAAAAAAATATATATCCATTAAGTATAAATTTATCGCCCTCATAAAAGGCCTCGGGGGTGTTAACTAGCCGATCAATTAAGAGATTAGACACGTCACAAAAACAAAAACAAACAAAAAGATTGGACCGCCCCCCTCCCCCCAAAAAAAAAGCAGACAGACCGGCAGACACACGAGCCATCTTTCCTAATCTTTCCTAACTGTAACGAATGTGGCTCCCGGGCGAAAATAATAAACAAATAAATATAAATGAACAAAATAGGAAAAAAATCATCACAAGGCCGTGAATAATGCAAGAACGGCGTCGGGGAAGTGAAGAATGAGCCGAGCTTCTTGCATCACGACTCGCTTCCTTGCATGTCAATGTGCAAGACTACTGCAGCCTCGGTGTACTTCGGGAGCCGCGGGAAAATGAATTCTAAAAATGGCTTCCTTCAAAAGTGAGGAAGGAGGAGAAGGAAGAAGAGGGAGGGGGAGAAGAGGCGATTTTTTCGCGCAAAACGACTCTCCCATTTTCTCTTTCTCTCTTCTCTTCTCGCGTAATTCCAATTCGTCTCTCTTTTTTATTTACTTCTTTTTACACATCCCCTCTCCTACGGCATACCAAGACCCATCCTACTCCTGTTAACTTCTTCTTCCTTCCTTCTACATCTCCTTCCTCCTCCTCCCCCCCCTCCCCCCTCCTCGTGAACCGACCGCCGGGGACAGCTTCATTCGGCGTCCGGTTCCTTGCCCGTTATTGGCTCTTCCGTCCCGCCAAGGGGTGAGAAATTGGCTCCGGGGCGACACGGAATCCCAATGTCCTCGCCGCCTCCTTTTCTTCCTTTTTTTCCCCTCCCTTTCCTATCACTACTACAACTACTACTACTACTACTACTACTCTTCCTCCTCCTCCTTTCTACCCCCCCTTTCCTTCTCCCCATAATCCTATCTCCTACTCCTCCTTATCCGCCTTTTTAGCTGGGGGGGGGGGGGAGCGATAGGAGTAGATGGGAGACTGGGGACGAAGATAACACATTAAAAAATAATAAATAAATAAAATTAAAAAAAATTAAAAAGTAATACTAATAAGGAAACCTAAGAAAAATAATAACAGTACTAATAATAAGAAGAAGCACAAGCGCAAGAGCAGGAGGAGGGCGGGGCAGAGCGGCAACACCACACACACACACACACACACACACACAACACACACACACACACACACACACACACACACACACACACAGACAGCGAAAGGGAATTTGAATGCGAGATCCCGGCGAGGCGAGTGCAAGGGAATGAGCCCGGGACCCAAACTTTGGCGACTGTCCCTCGAGATAGGCAAATGTGCAACGGGGAGGGGAGGGGAGGGGAAGGGAAGGGAAGGGAGGGGAAGGGAGGGGAAGGGAGGGTAGGGAGGGTAGGGAGGGAAAGGGAGAGGAAGGGTAGGGAGGGTAGGGGAAGGGTAGGGAAGGAAAGGGAAGGGAAGGGAAGGGAAGGGAAGAGAGAGAGAGAGAGAGAGAGAGAGAGAGAGAGAGAGAGAGAGAGAGAGAGGAGAGAGAGAGAGAGAGAGAGAGAGAGAGAGAGAGAGAGAGAGAGAGATTGAGAGAGAGAGAGAGAGAGAGAGAGGGGGGGGGGGGGTAGGAGAGTCAAAGCGTGAATAATAATATGCGTGGGAGCCAAGAGATAAGAAAACAGGATGCAGCCGAAATTGAATAAATGTGGAGACACACAGAGAGAGAGAGAGAGAGAAAAAAAAAAAAAGACGAACCAAGAACTTCTCTCCCTCCCCCCGCCCTCCCCATACCCCCCCCCCAAAAAAAAATCTTTATCTCCAACGTCTTAAAACTTGACGTCATTAGACAGAACATGCCACACATCTAAAAGAAAAGAAAAAAAAGAAAAAAAAAAAAAAAAAGAAAGCAAAAGCGAATCCGATAAAAGACATTAGGGCCATCATCTTCCCCGGAGGAAAAAAATAATCTTCATCTGGCAGACTTCGCAAGAGAGAGAGAGAGAGAGAGAGAGAGAGAGAGAGAGAGAGAGAGAGAGAGAGAGAGAGAGAGAGAGAGAGAGAGAGAGAGAGAGAGAGAGAGAGAGAGAGAGAGAGAAGGCTGGAATTTGTCCCCTCTTTATTTATACATTTTCGGTTTTCCTAAACTTATTATTTCATTATCCTTATTGCCTTTCGCCCAGCCAAGCCAGACCAGAATTGGAATCTAAATTTCATTTTGAACATTAGACCTACCTTCATTATTCTCTCTCCAATGCCACTTTATGTCTATAATATAATCAATTTTGGTAGCTATCTAAAAATCAAAAAAGTCTGTCACAACTAAGAGCCATCTTTTCTGAGAAGGGAAGCGTGTCTGTGTCTGCCAGCCCCTCGGCTCCTTGGCCCAACCCCAGCCCAGTCTGTAGGCCCGAGAGCAACACGGACCGCAGCCACGCCTTCGCCACGCGTTCTCACGCCCACTCCTATCCCACTCGCGACCACGCCTACCCTCCCTAGTCTCCACTATCGCTCTCCCCCTCTCTCACTCACCTCTTCCCTCTCCCTCTCCCCTCTCCCACTCCCCTCTCCCCTCTCCCCTCTCCCACTCCCCACTCCCCTCTCCCATCCACCCTCCCTCTCCCTTACCCCTGTCAACAAGCGCAGCGCGTCCTTCGAAAGACCTCTTCGGCGTCGCCTGTCTGGAAACCACGACGTAAAAACTCCGCGGTGCTTAAAGCCATGTTACGATAGGGGGAAGTGGGGGGGGGGGGCAGTGGGGGGGAGGGGCAAGGCAAGGCATGACTGGAGACAGGAGGGGAAGAGGGTACAGGGCAAGGCCGAAGAAGAGGAGGAAGAAGAGAAAAGACCGACATAAAACGAAAATACTTCCTCAAAATGAAAGAAAGAAAGAAAGGAAAAAAAAAAAAAAGGAACGAGGCGTTAGAGAGCAGGAGCAAAAAGAAAGAGAGAGGGAGAGAGAGAGAAAAAAAACTCCACAAAAAGAAAAAAAAACTACACACGTTGTTAGTCGTCTCCTCCATTCCCGCCGGTCTTTAAGAGCTGTCGATGCGCCCTCGAAACCCATAACCAAAATGCCCAAGACATTTTCGTGACTCTCACATGCCCCACACGCCCCTACATCCCCGCCTCCCCACCTCTCTCAGTACCCCCCCCCCTCCTCTTTGCCCCATAACACCGTTCTACCATCACCCCCCCCCTTGTTCACGTCCCCACTGGCACGACTGGCATTCGGGTGTTTAACCAAGGTGCCAAAACACGACCATTGCCTGGAGGATGGTCGGGGTAGGGGCAGGGGTAGGGGCAGGGGTAGGGGCGGAACGAAGGGATAGAGTCATAGGGCGGAAAGTTAGGAAAAAAAAAGAGAGTGATGAGGGGAGGATGTCACAACCACTCCCCTCACCCCCCCCACCCACTTTCCCCTCCTCGCTACCCTTACCCTCACCCCCCCCCCCTTCCTAAAACTCGACCAAATACCACTAAAATGGGAGAAAAAAATGGGGATTCAATGGCTGTGCTGTTTACAGGCCGGCCGTCTACCGCCCGTACCTCTGATTTAACGCCCCCATAAAAAAAGGTGATTTCCCGACACCTCCGACGTAAGAAAAGATGTAAAGATAGAGAAAAAAAAAACATTCAAAATAGAAAAAAAGAATACGCAGGTGAATGGAAAAAAAAAAACAGCAAAATAATGTCCACGTCAATATGCCACAGCGCGTCTTTCTAACCTACTTTGCCAGTAACAGTTTGGCGAGTCTTAAAAAACAGAAAAAAAATGTAGGCTTGACGTCTTCACTGGCTGTGGCTTTTCCGTTAGGCTTACAAAACATTTTTTTTCCCTTCGTGTTTTACTACATTAGCGACGTGTAGCCGACGCAACATGGGCGTGACAGTGACAGACAGTGACAAAGTCTGAGAGAGTGGTTCAGACACAAATACTAAATGTGAAATACAGATTGTGGGATACACACCGACGGAGATAAATCGCGATAAGAACTCGTACATAGAAAGAAGAAAGATGGGGGAGAGAGAGAGAGAGAGAGAGAGAGAGAGAGAGAGAGAGAGAGAGAGAGAGAGAGAGAGAGAGAGAGAGAGAGAGAGAGAGAGAGAGAGAGAGAGAGAGAGAGACAGAGAGAGGACGGGGGCTTAAAAAAAGAGGCACTGTCTATCCACCTTTCAATTATGGACCCCCCCCCCTTATACTCCTCCTTTACAGATCCTCCCCCTGCACATTTACTTAAAGACGAACAGGGAGGGAAGAAAAGGAATATATCCAAGTGATCCGAACAAGAAAACGAAATAATTGAGAAACGGAACCCACGGAAAATAACGCGAGGATCAAGAGTTAAAGGCAACTCGTGTTCAATGTGCGTTCGAGCGATGTCTGTGTGCGTGGGAATACACATGACTGCGTGTGCTCACACCTGTCTGCGTGGAAGTGCACCGGGCTGGAGTTCGTTAGAATTAGAGCAAACAAGACTCTCGCGTGGAGGCAGACCAGCATCAGAAAGCAAGGAAGGCACGCAACTGCCTCCCTTGGCTTCTCTCTCTCTCTTGATTGCTTAATTCTCTCTCGCTCTCGCTCTCGCTCTCGCTCTCTCGCTCTCGCTCTCGCTCTCTCTCTCTCTCTAATATTACCCCCTCTTTTATCTCCAATCCATCACCATATGTAAGCCCGTCCCAATTTCCCGTCAAACGCCCGGCGCTGCGTGAAGCGGAGCGGCCGCCGAGTGAGAGCGAGACCCCATGTGAATATCTGAGTGACACGGGCACTCAGGTGACAAGGCGGGGGTGGTGTTGGAGGGGGAGGGGGAGGGGGAGAGGGGGAGGGAGGGTGTTGGGGAAGTGGACAGACTGACAGACGCATTCTCAGTGCCATCTGGTGGCGTATACGGAACGTCAGAGAGCGGTACTGCGGGCCGAGTGCCAGCCCTTGACAGTCAAGGCACATGTGGAACGGCGAGCGAGCGAGCTTAGAATCCTGCCTTTTCCTCTTATATCCATTTCCATTGCTCTCTATTTTTCCGATATCTCTCCAGCTCTGTAAATTGCCACTAACGATAAATAAATAGTCATAAATACGCTATACCCTACTAAAGACAAACACGCAACATCGAACTCCATAAAACAGGGACATACAACAGTTAACAAATAAACTTAATACTAATTCCCACTTGCCTCCCCCCACCTCCCCCCCCCCCACCCCACCCCGCTCCCAGCGAAGCAAATCGAGGAATAACTTGAGTAACACGAGACGGACAGAAGCACAGAATAGAGCACGTGTTCGCCTGACCTAACACGACCTTGCCCTCACTCCTGTAGATAAGACCATGACCCCCACGTAACATGACACGGAGGCAGGGGTCATAAATGGCGGGGGGGGGAGGGTTGTGGCGGGTTGTGGAGGGTTGAGGGTCAGATAAGGAGCTAAAAGCCTATACAGACGCGTCGCATGACTAGGCACGTGTCATGCATCAACAGTCATTAGGGAAGGTGAGACGGGTGCATTTTCTTTTTTTTTTGGGGGGGGGGGGATGAGAAGCGCCACGAAGCAAAATTGACAACCACAAGGAAGTCCTTACGAATTTCTTCAACAGAAGACGCAACATAAGACCAGTGAGAGGGAGACTGACTCCACCTCCCTCTCCCTTCCCCCTCTCCTTCCCCCTCTCCCTCTCCCTCTCCCTCTCCCTTCCCCCTCTCCCTTCTCCCTCTCCCTCTTCCCCCTCCTCCGTGCACCTTCTCCCGACAATCGCGAAACGTGCACCTCGGCCGCCGCGTCCCGAAGCGTGTCTAAAGCGCATCTGCCTTTAATCTCCCCCCCGCCCCTCGCCAGCACGCGCGCCTCGTCACCAGCCACGACGACTCACCGCAAGGACATGCCGCTACGACATCCCGGATACACGAGCCTCGTCACCATTACACTCATTTCGCATTCAAGTGAACAGGCTGAGAAAAATTGCGATGCTTGCTGATTTGCATAAACATCTAAATTTGTAGCTATTTATCCGCCTGTGTACAAAATGTGAGTGAGTGTGTGTGTGTGTGTGTGTGTGTGTGTGTGTGTGTGTGTGTGTGTGTGTGTGTGTGTGTGTGTGTGTGTGTGTGTGTGTGTGTGTGTACGTGTGCGTGTGCGTGTGCGTGTGCGTGTGCGTGTGCGTGTGCGTGTGCGTGTGTGTGTATGTGTGTGTGTCTGTGTGTGTATGTATATACACACACTTATAAATGCATTTTATTTTACAAAAATGCATTTTACACTTTATTACACTCCCATCCATATCTACATCAAACTAACCCTGAACCGCAGTCCACTTCCTAATCACCTCCCCCTCCCCTTCCCCCTCCCCCTTCCCCCTCCCCTTCCCCTTCCGCTTCCCCTTCCCCTTCCCCCTCTCCCTCCCCCTCCCCCTCCCCTCCCCTCCCCTCCCCTCCCCCAGCCAGCTCCCTTCGCCATATCCAACGCACCCGCGACCCACTTCCTATCACCACCTATCAGTTTTATGACCTATAAGCTACCTGCAACACGCCCCTGCACACACTGGGCGAGCCCCCTGCGCTCCTAACTGTCAGCTCTCGTTGTTGTTCAACTTCCTCCTCCATTTGCCTTTCTTTCCTCTCTTCCTTCCTTTCTTCCTTCCTCTCTTCCTCCCGACTTTCTCCCTTTCGCCCAAGAGCTTCGATTTCTCCCTCCTTATCCCTAATACGAGGTCAACCTCATACTCATCACTCACTGACAGATAATGTCCTTCCGTGAGATCAGCTGATGACTCACTCATTACGAAAGGGGTTGGGAAGGAGAGAAAGAAGAATAAGGAGGGGGGGGGGGGCACGGAGGGAGAGTGAGTGAGAGTGAGTGAGTGAGTGAGTGAGAGTGTGAGAGAGAGAGAGAGAGAGAGAGAGAGAGAGAGAGAGAGAGAGAGAGAGAGAGAGAGAGAGAGAGAGAGAGAGAGAGAGAAAGACAGACAGACAGAGACAAAGATAGACAGACAGAGACAAAGACAGACAGACAGACAAAGACAGACAGACAGAGACAAAGACAGACAGACAGAGACAAAGACAGACAAACAAGAACAAACACAGACCCATACAAAAAAAACAGAAAAACGAGAGGAGGAGGAGAGCCAAGCACCACAGAGAAGCCGCCCTACATGCATACAGGCGCACATACACTCCCGCCATACAGCCGCAGACGGAGGCGAAGGCGCTGCTCCGAAAGTGGGTCGCGGAGACGTAAACAACCTCGTAATACTCCTCGTGAGCCAGGGGGTCTCTCCGGGGCACACGTCCTCCTGCAGATCAAAGTCGGGGGAGATAAAGCTCCGCCTGGAGTCGCCGCCCACGAGGAGGGAAGAGAGGGTGGGAGGAGGGAGAGGGAGGAGGGGAGAGGGAAGAAAGAGGGGGGAAGAAGGGGGAGAAAGAAGGGGAAACAAGGGGAAAATAGGGAAGAAAGAGATGGGGAAAATAGGGAAGAAAGAGATGGGGAAAAGAAGGGGGGAAAGAGAGTAAAATAGGGGGGGAAACAAGGGGAAAAGAGGGAAGAAAGAGGGGGGAAGAGAAGGGGGGGAAGAGAGGAAAAAGGGGGAACACAAGGGAAAAGAGGGGAAAACGAGTGGCAAAGCGGGGGGTGGGGGGGAGGAAGAGGAAGTGAGTGCGAGGAGAACGGAAAGTGACAGAAAAAAAACCCGAATAAACACAAAAGAAGAGCAAGAGCAGCAGGAAAAGGGAGAGAAAAAAAAAGGGAGGAGGGAGTCTAGAAATAACCCAAACAATGACAATAACATCAACAAAACCGGACACCAGAGCAGCCAACGTCAACAAAGACATGAAACAAGAACAACAAAATCAACAACAGCCCCACCGAGGGACGGGGAAACCGGACCGGGCGGCGAGGGCGCTCCTGTCGTCCCTCTCTACGTCAGGCGGGCGCGTCTTAAAAGGAAAAGAGGATCGCTTTCCCTTCGCCTCGTCTCCTTCACTTCAAGGAGGATCACGAGGATTCCTCCCCTCCCCTCCCCTCCCCTCCCCCTTCCCCTCCCCTCCCCTCCCCTCTCCTCTCCTCTCCTCTCCTCTCCTCTCCTCTCTTCCCCTCCCCTCCCCTCCCCTCCCCTCCCCTCAGACTCCCTTCCTCAACCCCCACCCTCCTTCCCTCCCTCCTACTGTAGCACACAACAATCAAGAAAAAAAAAAACCAAATCGCATGAAGTCCTCGCGAACAGGCATTGCATGACCCACTGCATATAGTGCATGACTAATCGTGAGAAGCGTATAACCGAATACAAGAAGCGCATAACCCCGCCCCCCCCCCTCCCTCCCTCCAGCGACGATGACGCGAAGCAGCGAATGCCTGCCGCTGGCAAGATTAACATGCGAAAACAGTTGCATGACCATCGGTGAGAAGTTCTCGCCGGAACGTGATTACGATGTCGTCGTGAATGGGATGGGGGAGGGGGGGGGGAGAGGGCGGGGAAGGGGAGAGAGAGAGAGGGCGGGGAAGGGGAGAAGGGGAGAGGGGGGGGGGCGTGAGATTGGCACAGTAAAGAAGGGGGGGAGGGGGGAGTAGCCAGGGGAAGAGGATGGAGGTGGAGGAGAAGACACGACCTAATTGAGACATCCTTTTCGTAACGGTGATAAAGACGGCAAGACGCCGTTGCAAGGAACAATCACGCAACAAGTAAACCAGCCCAGCTCCGTGACGAACAATATTGAAAAAACTGATTAATCTCCCAGGAATCCCCGTAAGCGATTCAATCAAGCAATCACAAAGGTCACGAATACCTAAGGTCAGTCATGACTTCGGGAGTGCGGGGGTGGGGGCAGGGTGGGGGCTGGGGGTGAGGGGGGCGGGGTCGCTGAGCGAAGGAAAAAGGAGACATTGGACGATGGGCGAAAGGAGGCAGGAAAGAAGGATGGAAGGGGAAAAGGAGGGAAGGAGGGAAGGAGAGAAGGGGAGAAGGAGGGAAGGAGGAAGGAGGAAGGAGAGAAGGGGAGAAGGAGGGAAGGAGGAAGGAGGAAGGAGAGAAGGGGAAAGGGAGGGAAGGGGAAAGGGAGGGAAGGGGAAAGGGAGGGAAGGAGGGAAGGAGAGAGGGGGAAAATAAGGTGACTAGGGAAGAGGAAAAAAAGGAAGAGAGTAAGGGAGGAAGCATGGAAGAAAACTGTCCATAAAAGATTTAAATGTTTACTTCTTAAAAAAAAAAAAAAAAACTTACTTATGCATCCCGCCCGCCCACCAACCTATCAATCAGCCATCTGTCTCCCACTCCACACACATACACACACACACACTCCACCGAACACTCCATTAGCTTAACCAAACCTTCCCTCTAAAAAAAAAAAAAATAAAAAAAATAAAAAAAAGCAAGACAAACAAACCAATACACGAGATAAAAAAACGAAAAAAAAGCTAAACCTCATCCAATCAAGGTACACAAAAACGAATCACACACTGATTCCGACCCGGACTCTCCTTCCCAATCCGCCAATCTGTCAGTCAAACCAGTCACCCAGTCAGTCAAGTCAGAAGAGTCACTTCGACGCGGCGTCCGGGCGTCCCGATAGACATCAATGGCGTTCCCTGCGCGCCGATCGTGACGTCCTCACTCATTGCGTTAGGCTGTCACTCTCACTTTGACATCTCGGGAGGAAGGAGGAGGAGGAGGACGAGGAGGAGGAGGAGGAGGAGGAGGAGGAGGAGGAGGAGGAGGAGGAGGAGGAGGAGGAGGAGGAGGAGGAGGAGGAGGAGGAGGAGGAGGAGGAGGAGGGGGGGAGGACGAGGACGAGGACGAGGAGGAGGAGGAGGAGGGGGAAGGGGGAGAGGAGGAGGAGAAGGAGGAGGGGAAGGAGGAGGAGAAGAAGGAGAAGGAGAGAAAAGAGGAGGAAGCAAGGGGTTGGGAGTAGGAGGAGAGGAGAAGGGGAAGAAAAGAAGGAAAAGGAAGGAAACTGGAAAACTAGCAAAGAGGAAGAGAAGAGGGAAGGCAAGAAGAGGGAGGAAATAGAAGGGGGGGGGGGAGGTGAAAGCAGAGGAGGAGGGAGGCAGAGATAACACGAAAGGACTCATTTGCATAAGAGGTCACCCTAATTACAATGCTGTTTTTATCTCTTATCGATGCATCTATCAGATAAAAGAGATAGTCATCGCAACTACCCCCCGCCCCCTCTCCACCACTTCTAATATTGAAATTGGAAAAGATAAAATGAAAACATACGTGTTTGCCAAAAAAATGAAAGGTCAGTAAAAATGGTCGAAGTTTGATTGATGAGGCACCGGACTGCCAATATATCAGCGCAAAATGACTACGAATCCAATAGCAGACAGTCTGGAACAGTGACCTGATAGATATTTTCCCTACACCACAGGTCGCAAAATAAAACACACATACGTACGCGCTAACCTACACATACATGTGGGCAAACATACACACACACGCACGCACACACACACACACACACACACACACACACACACACACACACACACACACACACACACACACACACACACACACACACACACACACACACACACACACACACACACACACACACACACACACACACACACACACACACACACACACACACACACACACACACACACACACACACACACACACACACACACACACACACACACACACACACACACACACACACACACGAAGCAAAGGAAAGGGACGGCGGGAAAAACTTTCGCTCTTGTCCTTCTACTTATCTAATCTCGCCGTCCTAAAACTCCTTAAAAAAAGAAGGAAAATAAGAGAGAGAAAAAAATATACCCATTCCGAAGTTATCGTTATCACCTAGCCAACACGCGCCCGGGCGATGAAAACGTCATCCCACGTTAATCCTCGGGCCATACAGTCGACATTCCCGTGGTGGGGCAAGGCAAAGGCCGCCCTTAGCCTCAGGTGCGGGAAGCGAGGGGGGCAAGGGGACAGGTAAGACGAGGATTTTGCGCCTTCCTCCTCGAAACAAAAGGACATTTCTCCTTATCTCCCGCTGGATCTCCTGTCTTCCCGACACCCTCCGCCGCCTCCGTGGACGGGCGCTGCAGGAGGGGCAGAAGGGAAGGAAAAAGGATGGAGGGACGGATGGCTTTGAGTTGACATGTCGGTGGGGGGGGGGGGGATAGAGGGAGATAGAGGGAGATAGAGGGAGAGAGAGGGAGAGAGAGGGAGAGAGAGGGAGAGAGAGGGAGAGAGAGGGATGGAGGGGGAGAAAAAGTTAGAGAGAGTTAGAGAGAGGGAGAGAGAGGGATAGAGGGGGATAGAGGGGAGAGAAATTTAAATAGGAAATGAGGGGAGGGACAGAAGTGAGGGTGAGGGAGATAGAGAGAGAGAAAAAAAAGAAAATACGAGAAGGACGAACTCACAAACTCACAAACCCACTATATAAGCATCTCAAACACTGAAATGCCCAAAAAACGTATCTCAAAATGCCCAAAGACCCAAAGTGTAAATCCTCTCAGAAAGGAAACGCGTAAACCTGACCACTCCACTCCCCCGCCCCAGCATCACCATTAAGGGAAATACCATCACATGTACAAAGACAAAGGCGGGGGGGGGGGGGGGGAAATACACCGATAACAAGCCATAATCGAAGAACTCACCGTCGCCCGCTGACCAGGTGTCGGGGCGTGGTCGGGCGAGGTCGGCGCCGAAAAAGGTTGCAGCAGTTAGGACGTTAACGTGGCTTACCTGTGGAAAGAGAGGGAGAAAAAATATAAATATCGTGTGTTATTATCGCGTGTGATTACAGGCCGTAATATCATCACGTCTACTGGTGCTAATAAATATCTTGAAGGAGGTAGGTCAGTGGTCGATCGTGACGCCGGAGGGAGGGAAGGAGGGAGGGCGACGCCGGAGGGGGAAGGAGGGAGGGCGACGCCGGGAGGATGGAGGGAGGGAGGAAGACGGGGCAGGAGGGAGGGAGGGAGGGAGGGGAGACGGCACAGGAGG
>NC_061834.1:2637703-2642703 GCF_019202785.1 Penaeus chinensis | reverse complement strand
TCATCGGAATCACCGAGTACGTTGGAAATGGGACAGTGACGACGCAAGAAAATGAAATCCGCGGCGTAATACGAGACAGAAGGCGGAGGAACAGAAACCTCAATAGACACGCTGTTACTATCAGACAGTAAAGAAGAGAGAGAATAAATAAAACAAAGAGGAAGCGGCAAGCGTAACTGACACGTTGCCGTCGTTATTACTTTAGTGCCCAAAACGTAAAAGAAAAAAACAACAACATATATAAGAACAAAGAAAGAAAGAGAGAACATGGGAGAGAAATCTATCCCTGTCTCTCGACGTCTTTATATTCCCTTACTCTAAGGACGTCTCCTTTGTATGCGTGGTTTGACATAGCACTATACTACCCCCTTGCCGTAGTTCCCTGTCCCTGACGAAGGAGAACATCACGTTCGTAAAGCCCATTTCTATATGGCTTTCAAGTTGGGAAAAGTCCTAAACGCCACACAACCGATTCCCGAGCCCATGTACTGAGGGCAATTAAGGGCGAGTAATTGATATAATTGTTCAAGACTTTAGACCCTATAGGCATGGACAACTATACTTTTTTTGTATTGAACCGCAGGGAATGCTACCCTGCGCCCCCTCCCCCCCCCTCCCCCACACCTCTCTACTAAACCACATATCCAACAAGGCCATCATTAATTAATCCTCAAATCTAAAATGAAACCCTCTTCACTTTTTTTTTAGGCTTCGTAGAGACCAAGACCTGATTTTTTTTCTTCTCCTAAACAACTCCCCCTCCTTTCCCCTTCCTTTCTCCCCCTCCCACCCTTCCGCCCCCTCCTCCTCCACCACGCCCCTCTCCCCTCCCCCTCTACCGCCGACACCCCTGACAGTACCTGATATCATCTTAATTATAAAGACACAGATAGCAGTAGCGAGGACAGGGCGTGGGACGTGACAATCCTCGCGTGGGCTCACTCGATTCAGGCAAAAAAATAAATATATAGTGACGTTTCTTCCCCAACGCGACCTGAGTGAGGAGGAAACCTGTTCTTTTATGAGATAACAAGGGAGAGACGCTTTGGCCAATGGTGGGAGGTACTTATGTCTGCGCGAATGCATAAAGCTTGCTTATTCAGAGAGGGAAGTTGGGTAGACTGACCAATAAGAAATGGATACAGAGGGCAGATCAAAGGTGAGAGAGAGAAAGAGAGAGGGAGGGAGGGAGGGAGGGAGGGAGGGAGAGAAAGAAAATGAAAGAGAGAAAGAGAAAAAGAGAGAGAGGGGGTTGAGGGTCAAGACTAATGAAAAAGCGAAAGTAAGCATATGGAGGAGGAACAAGAACAAGAGGAGGAGGAGGAGGAGGAGGAGGAGGAGGAGGAGGAGGAGGAGGAGGAGGAGGAGGAGGAGGAGGAGGAGGAGGAGGAGGAGAAGGAGGAGGAGGAGGAGGAGGAGGAGAAGGAGGAGGAGAAGGATGTCATCCCAGCCACAACCAGCAGCATCTTGTTACACCCCTCCTCCCGCCTTCCCCCCTCCCCATACAACCTGAAACCCAAGACAGCGAGGACCTGTCGGCGTCATCAGGAGCGTCTCCTGCCCAACCGGACGACTTAAGGTGCTCCCCCACGCTCCCCGCCCCCCCGCTTGCCCCCTCCACCCCCTCCTCCCGCTTGCCCCCCCCCCCCTCCCTCCTTCACGAAAGGCTGACCCTGAACCCTCCTTGCTAAACCCCTTGATATAGGCCCTTAAGACACCTTGAAAGGGACTTCCCAGCTGCCTCATAAACCCATATAATGTTGCTGCCGCCGCCTCCTCTCGGCTCTACACCTCGTGATATCCACTCGGCCGCCCATAACACCGATCTTATGGACTGGCCGTCAGCGATGTGTCACCGGTAGTTCCTTTTTTATAACATGGAAGAAATAGGAGGAGGAGAAAAGATTAAGGAACCGTGAACATAAACATAAAAAAAAAAAAAAACACACAGGAAGAAGGGAACAAAAAGAAAATGCAAGGATACAAATGGACGAAGAAAACGACATCGAAACATTGATATAAAACCCTTTGGATATATTAGATCATGTCCCAACGCCCTTTTATTCAAGCTTTTATCCCTAAACAAACGACAAAAAGGAGAGGAAAGGGCAGAGGGGGACCACAGACCCCACTACCTTGGCTGCAACACCTCTTTCTCGCCCCTCTTCGGGAGCTGGGGAGCGGAAGTTTGTGAGTGTTGCTACTCGCAGGCGATGCACGCACTTTTCCAGCTAAGTGATCAAGGAGGGGGCCTTCGCACTCGCTCCGCTTGTCAAATTCTCTTTCGCTTCCCTTTCCCTCTCGATTATCCGTCCTTCCAGTTCGATTTCCTACTCTGGTTCGGCGCGTTATCGCCACTTCTCTCTCCCTCCCCCTTTCTTCTTCCCCTTTCCCACCTACCTGCCTTTCCCTTAAATATCTCCCTTCATCCCGTTTACCCTTCCCCTAACCCCCGTTCTGAGGGCACGACCCCTAAACGACAGACACCCGTCACTCACCCGGCCGATAATACCTCCCTAATCCCTACCCTTCATCTCCTCCTCTTCCTCCTTTCCCTCCCCCTTTCCCCCCTTCTTCCTCCACCCCTAAACCAAGCCAGGAAGCGCCCCTCCTCCCCCTCCCTCCTTCCCCTACCCCCTCCAACCCACAACACAGGTGTACGGGGGACAACAGAGGCCCAACAAATGATGACCAACGCGACGACGAGGACAAGGAAGGAAGGGTAAGCGTCCGAGGGACAAATGACCCCCACAAGGACTGCTATTTAGATCAACAAATTGGGAATAATTACAGACGGGTACTTCCCCTACCTTCCCCCTCCCCTTCTTTCCCCTACGCGGGACGCAGGACAACGCACTCCCGCCGTAATGAACCAGGGAATTAAAACAAAAGGGAGAGAGAGAGAGAGAAACTGCCCTCGTGCTGGTGTTGCATACAGCAGATGATACCTTTCTGCCACCCTCTTGCTACAAGTCAATTTACGATCTAAACCAAAGTCAAAGCTTCTTCTCTGAAATTCCTCTACGCGTCTAATAAAATTCAATCAAACTTATTTGCATGAAAACAAAAGAAGAGAGAAAAAAATGCTTCATAACTCCCACATCCATCAATTTATCCATATAAAAATAGATGACTGAAATACCCGTACCGTAAACCCTTCTTGATAGGACGCAGTCAGCTGGCGGGTGTGAAGACAAAGAGAAGGATAAAGACAGGAAGGGGGGAAAGAGAGAGAAAGAGCGAGAGTGAGAACGAACGAGAACGAGAGAGAGAGAGAGAGAGAGAGAGAGAGAGAGAGAGAGAGAGAGAGAGAGAGAGAGAGAGAGAGAGAGAGAGAGAGAGAGAGAGAGAGAGAGAGAATACTTGAAGGGGGGAACCCGGGGGAGGGAAGGCGGGGGATGAGAGAGAAAGGAGAGGGACAAGGGTACAGGGAAGAGTAAGGGGCGCGAAGAGGTGGGGCGTAGGGGGAAGGAGGGGGGGGGGGGGTTACAGGACGGGGCAGGATACCAGACACCCTAAGGGCAGCGTGGGTAGGGTGGCCGGCATGGGTCTCGGCCGGAGGGGAGGGGAGACCATCCTATCTTCCAACTGTCATTAGTTTTAAACAAGATCTTTTATTTTCCGAGTTTTCAGCGTCTAGGGTTTGTTCACGAGGGCGGACGCCAAGACACGCGATGCCTAGCAGTAGGATACGAAGAGCCTCGACTTCAATGAGATCTAGAAATAATTAATAATCCCACGAGATTGGGATTAGAAATAATCAATAATCCGACGTTTAAGGTCTTGCGTGAAATTAATCTGCCCTTTCTCCATCGAGTACAGTTAAGACTCGGCAGGCAAAATGTTCCCGTTTTTACTAAGCCAATTTACCGAAGAGCCGAAATGTCAGCGACTGGACAACCCGAATATAAAATACTTGTAAGAACTCGACCCGAAGATTCTGGAGAACAAACATGAAGGTGATGTGGAAATACGATTCATTTGAACTTTCATTCTTCCCGTTCGTTCATCCTTGATCTCCGGGACATTCGACAAACCTGCCGCCGCGTTACCTTTACAAGAAAAAGATTCTCTTTATTGTTCTTTCTTACTTTCTCTTTCTCTCTGTTTCTTCCCTTCTCTCTCTCTCTCTCTCTCTCTCTCTCTCTCTCTCTCTCTCTCTCTCTCTCTCTCTCTCTCTCTCTCTCTCTCTCTCTCTCTCTCTCTCAGATTACTCTTCCTTATTTTTTTCACTACGCATGCATCTACAGATACATATAAACGTATGTGTGTGTGTGTGTGTGTGTGTGTGTGTGTGTGTGTGTGTGTGTGTGTGTGTGTGTGTGTGTGTGTGTGTGTGTGTGTGTGTGTGTGTATGTGTCTATGTGTGTATGTGTGTATGTGTGTGTGTGTGTGTGTGTGTGTGTGTGTGTGTGTGTGTGTGTGTGTGTGTGTGTGTGTGTGTGTGTGTGTGTGTGTGTGTGTATGTGTGTATATGTGTGTGCGTGCGTGCGTGTGCGTGTGTGTGTGCGCCTCAGTTGCCCCGTCGTCCATAATCAATCTCATCAATTCATCCAATCGCCTCGCGTCTGCCCCGACCCACCGATGCGGCCAGGGCAAGGGACAAGGTAGGTGGGCTGGGGTGGGTTGGGAGAGGCAGGCTGAGTGGGTAGGGAGGCAGGAGGGAGGGTGGGAGGGTGGATAGGGAGGCAGGAGGTTGGGTGGCCAGTGAGGCAGGAGGGATGGTAGGTAAGTGGTTGAGGAATAAGAAGAAGAGGGGAGGACGAGGAGGAGGACGAGGAGGAGGAGGAGGAGGAGGAGGAGGAGGAGGAGGGGAGGAGGAGGAGGAGGAGGAGGAGGAGGAGAAAGAGAAGGAGAAGAAGAAGGAGAAGCATACAGAGGAAAGGACGCGTTGTTGTCCCTTTCTCTTCATTTTATTCTTCCTCTTAACAAACCACTCGCTTGCATCCCCATTTTCCATTTCCTTTCACCCTTTCCAGTCCTTCCATCCAGCGTGGATG
>NC_061834.1:2609033-2637603 GCF_019202785.1 Penaeus chinensis | reverse complement strand
CTCTCTCTCTCTCTCTCTCTCTCTCTCTCTCTCTCTCTCTCTCTCTCTCTCTCTCTCTCTTCTCTCTCTCATTTCTATCTCTCTCTCTTATCCCTCTCTCTCACGAAAAGGTAGAGAGGAAACCAAAATAACAAAGGGGGGGAGGGGGATATACCGAATATAAAATAAACGAAGGCAAAAAGGGTGTGATGAAGGGGATAAAGAAAGGCAGTAAAATTGGAGAAAAGAGAAAAACAGAAAAACGCAGTCTCCCCCCCAAAAAAAAATATAAAAAGATGCATGAATAAGTAAAAATATCAAAAGACAAATAATTCTGCTCAAAACATAATCCAAACGAAGTGGGGGGAACACGGAGAGAAACCTACAAATGGAAAATGAATAAATAGAATTAGCGAAAGAACAAATAAAAACGAGGGCAGAGGGAGGAACAACAAAAATAACAATAACACGAAGAACAAAAAGATGAGGAGGGGGAAGAGGAGGAGGAGGAGGAGGAGGAGAAAGAGGAAGAGGAAAAGGAGGAGGAAGAGGAAAAGGAGAAGGAGGAAGAGCAAGAGGAAAAGGAGGAAGAGCAAGAGGAAAAGGAGAAAGAGGAGAAAGAGGAGGAGGGAAAGGAGAAGGAGGAGAAGGAGGAGGCGAAGAAAAAAACGCAATCCTGCTTACCTGGCAAAGTGATGCTCCTGGGCTTGTGGTCGTTGAGAAAGGAGATGGTCGGCGTGGCATCGGCGCGGGCTGCGAAGAGGACCACGACCGCCGGCAGTAAGTGGAGCGCCAGCATGGTGTGCGGTGCCAGGACTCGTCTGCGGAGTGCCACACCCGTGCTGGGGGACACCACGGAGCCTGCACCCACCATTACTAACTGGGTACCATGCTTCTGTGGGACAGAGAAGAAAGTCGTTGGTTAAAATGTCGAGTATGATGCAATAAAAATAGAAACATATATATATATATATATATATATATATATATATATATAATACATATATAATACAACACCAGGTCTACAACAACTACTATAACTTAAATATATTAAAAAAGCGTAACTTCTTTAATTTCCTACAAGCCTATTTTCTTTAAACTCCTGTCTCTCCCTCCCTCTCCCCTCCCACCCCTTCCCACCCCTCCACCTTCGACCCCAGACGCGCGCGCGGGCGAAGAGACGACGAAGCGCGTTGAGGTCGTCCGTCATATCTCGTCCTCGGCGCCAACTTCGAGTCTAAACTTTGTTACGCTTCCCGAGTCGTCCCTCTACCGCCTACGACCCTGAGCTCAGAGCGGGTGACGGAGACAATCCTCTTACGAGACACGAATCGTCTTACACGGTCTGTGTTAAAATAATTATTCGCGGAGTCCTCGCAAAAGTGTGAGGTAAAAATGAAAGTGCATGCACTGTGTATAAACGGATAATCTCTGTTTCTGTGTGTCTGTGTGTCTGTGTGTCTGTCTGTCTGTCTGTCTGTCTGTCTGTCTGTCTGTCTGTCTGTCTGTCTGTCTGTCTGTAAGTCTCTCTAATTGTCTGTCTCTCTCTTTCTCTTTCTCTTTCTTTTTTTTTTCTTTCTTTCTTTCTTTCTTTCTTTCTTTCTTTCTTTCTTTCTTTCTTTCTTTCTTTCTTTCTTTCTTTCTTTCTTTCTTTCTTTCTTTCTTTATCTATTTATTTATTTTTATCTCTCTCTCACTCATACACACACCCCAACCCACCCACGCACAAACGAAGACAATAACCTCAACCCACTCCACACTCGCTCTCTCGCCCTTCCTTCAACCCCAGCAGGCCTCTCTCGGTCCGCCTTGCAGCA
The DNA here is from genome assembly GCF_019202785.1 of Penaeus chinensis. Lineage (NCBI taxonomy): Eukaryota > Metazoa > Arthropoda > Malacostraca > Decapoda > Penaeidae > Penaeus > Penaeus chinensis. The sequence continues at coordinate 2,635,807 of NC_061834.1, read as the reverse complement.
AGCCAACTCCGCGCTGAAATTAGGCCTGAAGACACACAAACCCCAATCGCGAAACTGCCTCGGCGATAATGCAATGTCAAGCGACGCGACCTCCCTGTGACGTCACGACCTTACGTAAAACGCGGACGGGGGAAGAAGCGTTAATTCTGCGGCGGCGATGGGGAAGGGGGGAAGGGGGGAAGGGGGGAGGGGGGAAGGGGGAAGGGGGGAGGGGGGAAGGGGGAGGGGGGAAGGAGGAAGGGGGAAGGGGGGTGTAAATCAGCCTATTCAGGAGGAATATAATAACATCCCTCACGACATCTTCGGAGAGAATGTGACTTTCTTCCTCTGAGATCGTCACTGGAATATTGGATACTGATTGATGAGAGACTACGATGAAAGGGAAGGAGGAGGGGAGGGGAGGGGAGGGGAGGGGAGGGGAGGGGAGGGGAGGGGAGGGGAGGGAGGAAGGGAGTGTGTGTGTGCGCGCGCGTGCGTGCTTGTGTATGTACACCAAAATTTATCTTCCTCATTACAATTCTGGTTTCACATTTTCCTTCGCGCAGTCGCCCCCCCCCCCCCCCGCCTCACCTCCTCGCCCCCCTTCTCAACACGCGACGCTAAACCGGAAACAGTTTAATGAAAAGAAACCCTTTGGATCCGATATTGTGGATATTGAATCCCTTGACCCCCCCCCTAACCCCACCCTCTCCTTCCCTCCCCTCCCCTCCCCCCTAAAAAAAAACCCGGCTGCAACACTAAATTTAAATCATGGCCCCCGCCTAAGCCTGCAAGATTGCAACACAATAACAATAAAGTACACACATGACCCACGGAGGCCCCCGCCACTCCTGCAACGGCGCTCTCAAAAGGCTGCAACGTCCTGGTGTTATTTTCCCTCTTTATGGCTCTTCTTCGTCATTCCATTTTTATTGCACGTCTTCAACATTTCTTTGCGTATGTATGTGCGTGTGTGTGTGTGCGTGTGCGAGAGTACGTGTGCGTGCGTGCGTGTATGTGAAGACATAAAACTTGCAACACGTCGAAGTATAACATAAGCCCAGTCTCCTCGAGCCAAAGGCGATAGTACCCTACACGGTATCATATTTCTACCCCTCCCCCCCCCCCTCCAGCGCCCATACCCTAATTCCTCGATCGGAAATGAAATAAGGAAATTGGAATCTGGGTCTGCAACTCAAGCATATCTTCAGATTTTTTTTTTTTTTATTGTTTACGAGTCAATATCGGTCCTTCTATTCCCGTCTACCATTAATCTATCTATCGATCGATCTATCTATTTATCTATCTACTTATGTATGTATAAAGCATCCTCCTTATTATTGTTTACGACAAAATAAAGAGGAAATGAATGTTAATGCGATAGCTCTTTCGAGCAAAAAGAAAAAAATACCATTCCACTACAGAAGAAAAATATTGATAACCACCAGGCCTATTCTAGACTCCCCCCTCTATCTCTCTCTGTCTCTCTGTCTCTCTGTCCTTTGTCTCTCTGTCTCTCTGTCTCTCTGTCTCTCTGTCTCTCTGTCTCTCTGTCTCTCTGTCTCTCTGTCTCTCTGTCTCTCTGTCTCTCTGTCTCTCTGTCTCTCTGTCTCTCTGTCTCTCTGTCTCTCTGTCTCTCTGTCTCTCTGTCTCTGTCTCTGTCTCTGTCTCTGTCTCTGTCTCTGTCTCTGTCTCTGTCTCTGTCTCTGTCTCTGTCTCTGTCTCTGTCTCTGTCTCTGTCTCTGTCTCTGTCTCTCCCTCTCTCTCTTTCCCTTTCTCTTTTCACCTTGAATTTAAAAAAGCGGAAAGGAAAGAGAATCAATTGAATGCAAATCCCGCGAGTGGCGACCGTAATCACTCGTCGCTCACTCACGCCGGGAAGACCTAATCCACGGGCGTTCGCAAAACAGCCCGGATTCACGCGGATTCACGAGAGGGAGACAAGACGCCTCGTTAACGCGTTCTTGTTGCTGCCGCGGATTCAACCACCCCATTGCCTCTGCCTCGTTTGTGCGTTCGCCAATTTTCTTTTATTCTCATTATTTTCAATACATTTCTTCTTTCTTTCGTTCTCTCTCCATGGGTACCGGGCATACATTTTTTTTTATCTTCACAAGCCAAAGTGACGGGCGGAAAAGTCATTTATCAACAGGGCACGGCACACACAACAGCGAATGTTCTATTCTTTTTAAATTATCATCATTCTTTTACCACCACCACTACTGATGATGATGATGATGATGATGATGATGATGATGATGATGATGATGATGATGATGATGATGATGATGATGATGATGATGATGATGATGATGATGATGATGATGATGATGATAAAAATAACAGTAATAATAATAATTATAATAACAATAACAACAATAATAATAATAATAATAATAATGATGATAATAACAATAACAATAATAATAATGATGATAATAATTATTATTAACAAAACTGGTACTCTTAACCCCACGCAAGACCACACCAAGACATCTTTGATGATGTCATCGTCATACACAAACGCATCTAATTACACCGCGGATTCAAATCTCGGAATTTACTGTCATAATCCTTTGAGCATAAACATCACAAAACAAGTCCCCTCCCCGCCCCGCCCCCGCCTTTACACACACACGCACACACACACACATATCCCCTTCCCCTCCCTTCCTTCCCTCCCCTTCCCTCCCTTTCTCTTCCCCTTCACTCCCTCCTCCTTCCCTCCCTCCGCCTTCCCTCCCTTCCCCTTCCCCTCACCCCCTTCCCTCCCTTTCCCCTCCCTTCCCCTTCCCCTCGCCCCCTTCCCTCCCTTCCCCTTCCCCTCGCCCCCTTCACTCCCGCCCCCACTGGCCACGGACAGAGTGCGTATAAACGTGCCTCGGGGGAATTCCTCCCACACGTCCATTCTGCGAAATTTACGTCCCCGGCTTAGAGCCTCGCGAGAAAGCCTTATCATTAAATCACTCGCTCTGCCGTTGGCCCTTTTTTTTTTAATCCCTCGTCGTGTGCAAAGAGAGAGAGAGAGAAAAAAAAAATACTAAGCGTGGATTAAGATACAGCGATAAAAATAATAGACAGTATCATCGACACCTTAAAAAAAAAAAAAGACGAAATCAACACAGGGCCAGCGACAGCAAGACCGCAAAGCCAACACCTCAAACATCGAAAACAACTCAAACGGAACAGCGGCACCAATAAAATAAGTTACACGAACTCAAACCGCGTCAAGGAGGACGACCAAGCCCCTCCTCCTTTTGGCGCGGCAAACAAGGCTGCCGCAATTAAATTCCTGCCGATCCCGCCCGACGGTGCCCTTCGCCTGGCTTCCCTTCCTCGCCTCCCCTTCCTCGCTTCCCCTTCCTCGCCTCCCCTTCCTCGGCTCCCCTTCCTCGGCTCCCCTTCCTCGGCTCCCCTTCCTCGGCTCCCCTTCCTCACCTCCCCTTCCTCGGCTCCCCTTCCTCGGCTCCCCTTCCCCTCTCGCCTCCGAGGGGGCCTCCTCACCTGCGGAACCTCCTTGCGCGGGGGTACGAGGAGGCCGAGGCGGAATTTATGGGGTCATGCAAGGAGGAGGAAGGAGCTAGGAGGTAAAAGTTAAGGAGGCTAGAAGGGGATGAGGGATGGAGATGAGGTAATTGGAGGAGGAGGGGGAGCACAAAGAGACGGAAGGAAGGAAATGTGGGGAAAGAGGAAGAGAAGGTAGGAGGATGCACAGGGAAGAGTACATGGCGAACGGGCGCACACGACGAACAGGCAACAGTAACTACAAATCAAAAGAGAGAAAAGTCAGGCAAGCAAGTCAGGAGGCCACGAGGGAGTCCCAGGGGCGGCAAGGACCTGCCGACGACGACGACGGCGACTGGTCTCTCCGGCGGCCCGTCACTCACGCGCTTCTCAAAAGGCGAAATCTCCGCGCCGTGAGAACCGAGCCCGGAAGGTCGAGTGTTATTGGTCGAGGGATGGTCGTGTCTCGCCTCTACGCATTCAAGGGCGAGTTAGGCTGGATTAGACCTAAATGGATGGTTCCAGAAGCCCAATACCCAACCTAGTCCCTACATCCCACACACACACACAGTTCCCCCAACCTCTACCCCCCCCCCATCCCATCTTCTATCCCCCTCTCTCCCCCCCCCCCTCTCTCACCTGCCATTACACTACCAAAAATTCATAAAAAGTTCAAACTAAATGATGGACAGCGTTCTTTAGAATGCCTTTGAATATTCCCCGATCGTGAAAGCTTTCTCGATCGATCGACACGAAATAAAAGATCAGTGAAAAGAAACGAAATCAAAAGAAAAGCAAAGAAAGGCCCAGTACGCGGGTGAAAGCAAGCAAGCAAGCAAGCAAGCAAGCAAGCAAGCAAGCAAGCACAACAGCGACGACGGACGCCACAAGCACTGTTACCCTGCGTGGTTTTCGGGTCTTGTTCGTGATCGACTTTTGCAATTTGGAAATTTTCCCGTCGCTATTTCTCCTCCCTCTCTTTCCTGGAGGGGGTTCTCGAAAGTCGAAATTTAACGAGGGTCAATTTCGAAACGAATGTCGCACTCCACCAACCCTTTAATGGAAAGAACACGCAAAGGGGACAAGCGGTCCGCCCGAAGTTGCGCTGACAGACCTCAAACTGCGGCCAGAGGCGATCACTTCGTACTACATCCCGCCACATAAGCCACAGTTAATTTTCTCTTTTTCCTTCTTTTCTCTTTCTTTCTTTCTTTCTTTCTTTCTTTCTGTCTCTCTGTCTCTCTGTCTCTCTGTCTCTCTGCCTCTCTCTCTCTCTGTCTCTCTCTCTGTCTCTCTCTCTGTCTCTCTCTCTCTCTCTCTCTCTCTCTCTCTCTCTCTCTCTCTCTCTCCTCTCTCTCTCTCTCTCTCTCTCTCTCTCTCTCTCTCTCTCTCTCCCTCTCTCTCTTTCTTAATCTCTGAATTTCTTTCTTTCTCTCTCTCTCTCTCTCTCTCTCTCTCTCTCTCTCTCTCTCTCTCTCTCTCTCTCTCTCTCTCTCTCTCTCTCTCTCTCTCTCTCCCTCTCTCTCTTTCTTAATCTCTGAATTTCTTTCTTTCTTTCTCTCTCTCTCTCTCTCTCTCTCTCTCTCTCTCTCTCTCTCTCTCTCTCTCTCTCTCTCTCTCTCTCTCTCTCTCTCTCCCCTTCTCCCTCCCTCTATAGAATGTACATGTAATATCATTTTCCTCGCGTACTCTTGAGCCGTGTCATGAAGTGCGGGAGGAGAGGGAGAGGCGAGGATCCTTTTATGTCTGACAAATAGCGTGTCAGGAACGCGGCCTTATACTACCTCCCTCCCTTTTCCCTGTCATACCCCGCTAATGCCCCATGCCCCCCCACCCCCTTTCCCCACCTCCCTTCCCCCCCCTCACCCCCGGCTCTCCACCTCCCCTCAACCTCCCACTCCTCCCTCCCACTCCTCCGTCCATTGTGTCCACTGCAACAACTTGGGTGTCGCCGACATGACGAATGTGCAGTGGCAACGTTCAATTGAATGTGACCTTGTCCGTGACGTCACAGGATCAACGAAGTAAAAAAAAAAAAATACTATTCAACTTTCTTTGTCGACTGATCTGGACGCCGCCACATAAACGACGACCGAACAGATAAGCCAGCAGAACCAAACAAAGCAAACGAACTAAAAAACTAAAAAAAAAAAAAAACTCTCAACAACGACAAAACAAAAACAAAGACACAGAACGCAGGACTAAGCCTCCCCGAGCAACGAACCGACGGACCGAGCGCTCGAGTCATCCTCAAGCTTTGTTAGAATTCTAAGACCCACTTGAGGGCTAAGTAACCTCTTAAATCCCGTAACCTCTTCTGATTGGTCAGTGAGACTCGGACCTGCTTGCCGCCATTGTCTCGCGGGGGGGGGGGGGGGTTAAGTCTCGGGTTTTATTACCTGTAAATCATCTAAGGCACAAGAAAAAAAGAAAACAAAAAACAGATGAGAACAAGAACACGTATGATGAAAAGAGAGAGAAATTGATCAACGATAATCTATAAAAAAAAAAGAGTTCTAACAAGATCTTTTTTTTTCTCGATATTCCTTGTTTTTTTTTATATATTCCTTGAAAAAAAATATCCAAACATAAAATATTAATGGAAAGGGCACCAAAGAGAAGGGACGAAATAGGAGAGAAAAGGGAAGGGGGAGAAAGGGGGAAGAAGAGAATGAACAAGGAAGAAGGAAGAATTGTGAAGGAGGTATGGATGGGGGGGGGGAGGGGGTTGAGGTCGATGTCACCACCATCTGCAGGAAGAATGCGTGACCCCGATGGCTTCATGACATCAAAATGTTGACCTCAGCTCCCAGAACCAGATGTTTATGGCTGCCATTAAAAAATTAGAACCACAAGCCACGGCGGAGATTTTCGACAATGCATATCTTTAAACAGATATTTACAGCGGACGGGTACAGAGGTTATACAATTGCGATACATCACACTCTTTTTGTATCCCATTACGTCGAGTACCACACAAGTAGGCCAATTAAGCTCTCGCATATATTAAAATGCACACACACACGCAATGACACTCTCACTCATGCCGGCAAGCAGAGTGACGCACACGCGGACGTACAACCCCTCTCTCTCTCTCTCTCTCTCTCTCTCTCTCTCTCTCTCTCTCTCTCTCTCTCTCTCTCTCTCTCTCTCTCTCTCTCTCTCTCTCTCTCTCTCCCTCTCCCTCTCTCTCTCTCTCTCTCTCTCGCTCTCTCGCTCTCTCGCTCTCTCTCTCTCTCGCTCTCTCGCTCTCTCGCTCTCTCGCTCTCTCGCTCTCTCGCTCTCTCGCTCTCTCTCTCATTCTCTACTACAACTACTACTATTTTCTCTTCTTCTTCTTCTTCTTCTTCTTCTTCTTCTTCTTCTTCTTCTTTTCTTCTTCTTCTTCTTCTTCTTCTTCTTCTTCTTCTTCTTCTCCTTCTTCTTCTTCTTCTTCTCGAGCGCTTGCACCCTCCCTCTCTTCGAGACCTGAACGTACGATTTTCCATGAATATTTTGTGTGCTTGGACAGGAGTGATATTGAAAGAAATGTTGCATGAATGGAGGGAAGTTAAAGAAGAGAATCGGAAAGAAACACGAGTTAGAGAGAAAAAGAAGTAAATAGAGAAAAAAAAAAGCAAAGGAAAAAAAAGATGATCAGAACAACGGCAAACATACAAAAAAAGGCGAGTGACAAGCAAGCAAGAAGCGACTACAAGCAAATCGAGGAACATTGTGAAAGCGGGAGGCGAACGAAGAGCAACACAAATGATGATAAACGCAACGAAGAGAATTGAGAAGACCAGTTACACAAAACCCCGATTTCTCAACTTCAGGACAACTGACCTGCTGTCGTGCTCGCTGTCGCTCTTTCTCGTTCTCTCATTCTCTTTCACTCACTCACTCGCTCTTTCTCTTCCTCTTTCACTCACTCACTCACTCACTCACTCTTTCTCCTTCTCTTCCCCTCTCTCTCTATATCCCCCTCCTCTCACACTCCTCTCCCTCTCCCTCTCCCTCTCCCTCTCCCTCTCCCTCTCCCTCTCGCTCTCGCTCTCCCTCTCCTTCTCTTTCTCCTTCTCCCCATCTACCCCTCTCCCTCTCTCCAGGCACCTTAAGCCAAGTGTACAAGAACAGTATGTCAGAACAGTTAGAACACCTGAACTCGTTGGCCTTCGGTGAACAACAGAGGAGATAAATGTTCACCTTCGCCCCCTTATCCCTCCTCTCCTCTCACCTCTTTCCCTTCTCGCTTTTTTTTAAGATCTTTGTCTCTTTTACTCTTCCCGGGCATGTGTTCTCGTTGGCTTTGGCTCCGGGAGATAATAAAGAGATGTTCAGTGAATGCCTCCTTCCCATCTTCTCTACTATTAATTTAATTTATATGGGTATATACACGTTTATGCATATGTATAGGTATATGTGTGCCTGTTCGTGTGTATAATGTATATATAATATACAATTTCCTTCCATTTCTTGCTTTCCCTTTTTAACACGTCACGCCTGAAAATGAGAATCTTGATCGTGTTTCTTTCTTTTTTCTTCCTCCTGAAAGCGAGCCTCGGCGCTGCAAGAATCAGCCTCTAACGAGCATTTGCAAAAGTAATCGCCGCTGTTATTGCCACTCGACTGAGCATACTCTCAACAAGTCACAGTCCTGGGTCGCGGAGGGACACACATCCCTCGGGGAGTCTTAAGGCTCAAAACCCAGCCGAAGCATGGGGGCCGGCGACCTTCGCGACGCCTCGGCACGTCGCTGCCTTCGCCACGGATCGGATCGGCCGTGACGTTGCGGTGCGTTAATCCGACCGGCGATTAAGCCCGGAAGAGTTCAGGCCGAATCGGGTCGCAAGCGGATCGCGAGGCAGCGGCGGCGGCGGCGGCGGCGCGGACGAGCCTCGCCGACTCGCAACAAAGATGTTTGTAAAGCCCCGCTCCGAGCAACCGCCGCCGCTGCAATTGCTCTCGGCACACCTGCAATGGGCGTAAACACTGAGTCAGGGCGATAGGCAGGGGGGGGGAGATAGAAGGGAGAGGGAGGAGAAGGAGGAAGAAGAGAGAGGGAGGGGCGAGGAGGGAGAAAAGAGGAGGGGGGAATACCTTATGCGGTTTAATGTCCAGGTGTGTGTCGCCCCTCGGTGTGGTACGGATTCCTGCAGGCACTAAGGCCCTTCATTTCCTCCTCCTCCCACTCTCCTCCCACTCTCCTCCCACTCTCCTCTCCTCTCCTCTCCTCTCCTCTCCTCTCCTCTCCTCTCCTCTCCTCTCCTCTCCTCTCCTCTCCTCTCCTACCCCCTCCCGCCTCTCGCTTTACCTGCCGCGGAGAACTTTCAACCGAGGAAGCTTTAAAGGAAAATGCTGATAAAGAAAATGTGGAGGAAAATCTCGAGAGGAAAAAAACTGTGTCATTTAGAATTCTATATGAGAGAGAGAGAGAGAGAGAGAGAGAGAGAGAGAGAGAGAGAGAGAGAGAGAGAGAGAGAGAGAGAGAGAGAGAGAGAGAGAGAGAGAGAGAGAGAGAAAGAAAGAGAGAGAGAAAGAGAGAGACGGCAGAGATGGGGGGGAGGGGAGGGGGAGAGCACGTAAGATTTGTATGCACTTCATGGCCAATTCAAGAAAAAACCTGAACCAACCCCGCGCCCGCAGCACACTCAGGCCAACGTCAACGCAGCTAAAATCACAAACATTCTTGTCCTTAATAAAGTATAAAACAATCCGCTTACAAGAAAAAAAAAAAAAAGAAACAAAAAAAAGAAAAAACAAACAGAAATAATAATAAAAAAATAAAAAAGAGTAAATTTTAAAAATAAATAAAAAAGAGATACTGCCCCCCGCCTCCCCCCCCCTCCCAATAAATGTCATCTCCATTAATCATTTTAAGTAAACCGCTTCTTCTCCCCCCCCCCCTTCCCCACGTTAACCCCCCAATCCCCGGTCACCCCCTCCCCCCTGCCCTAACCTCCGCTTCCTCTAGCCACGAAAACTTAATCCTGTTCCTCCTATTCCTACTTCTTCTATTACTCCTGACCACTTCCTCCTTCTCCTTCTTCTCCTTCTTCTCCTTCTCCTTCTCCTCCTCCTCAATCCCTCTTTCTTTATCCTTTTTTATATCCGTCATTTCTATTTGTTCCTTAATCTACCCTTCTTTATTAAATTTCTTTGTCTCCCTTCCCTTACCCCACCCCTCTTCTCCCCTCTCCCCCACCCATTTCCTCCCCTCTCCCCCACGCCTTTCTTCCCCTCCCCCCTTTCCTCCCTTCTCCCCTCTCCTTCCCCCCTTTCCTCCCCTCACCCTCACCCCCACCCCCTGCCCCACCCCCTACCCCACTGCAGCAGCCCGCCCAATGACCCGTATGTAAAGCGATACCTGCAGGTCACCGGTAATCCCCCCCCCCCCCCCCCCCCGCGATACCAGGTAACACGAGAGGGATTCATTACCGGGATTACTTAACAGCTTAGGTGAGAAGGGGCTTCCTCTCCCCGCCAGCCGCCCCGCGTTCGCTCGCTCGATCTGCTCGGCGAAGAAGGGAAGTGGGAAGGAAGGAGAGAGAGAGAGAGAGAGAGAGAGAGAGAGAGAGAGAGAGAGAGAGAGAGAGAGAGAGAGAGAGAGAGAGAGAGAGAGAGAGAGAGAGACAGAGACAGAGACAGAGAAAGAAAGAAAAAGAAACGAAAAAGAGAAAGAGATAAAGAAAGAAAGAAAGAGAGAGAGAAAGAGAGAAACGGGGGAAAAAGAAAGAACTCACAGACGGCCCAATAAGCTGCTAAATGAACATAAAGAGACGAAGTGAACCATAATTAAAAAAAAAACGCAGAAAAAAGAAAACTAAAAAATATCGTCGGAAAAAAATATGGAAATAGAGACAGGTCCTTCAGTTCCAGCTTTCAATATACCTCTTTTGAGTCCGGCGGCCCACCCCCCTCTCCCCACCCCTCTCCCCACCCCTCTCCCTATCCCTCCCCTTCCCTTAGCCCTCCCTCCACTCCTTCTCTTCCCTCCTCCTCCCTCACCCCTCTCCCCTCCCCTCCCCTTCCCCCTCCCTCACCCCTCTCCCCTCCCCTCCCCTCTCCCCTTCCCCCTCCCCTCCCCTCCCCTTCCCCCTCCCTCCTCCTCTCCTCCTCCCCCCCCTCGCCCTTTTCAAAGGCCCTCTACCCTCATTACACGAAATAGGCGGAGGTTCTTTCACCTGCTTGGCTCGAACGGGCGGAGACAGAGGAAAAGGTGAGGGAGGAAGCGAAGAGAAGAGGGAGAATGAAGGAGGGTAAAGGAAAAGAGAGAAGGAAGAGAAAGGAGGAGAAAAAAATATATAGGATACGAAGAGAAGAGAAGAAGAGGAAGGAGGAGAAAAAAAATATATAGGATACGAAGAGAAGAGAAGAAGAGGAAGGAGGAGAAAAAAATATATATAGGATACGAAGAGAAGAGAAGGTAGAGAAAGGAGGAGAAAAAAATATATAGGATACGAAGAGAAGAGAAGGTAGAGAAAGGAGGAGAAAAAAAATATATAGGATACGAAGAGAAGAGAAGGTAGAGAAAGGAGGAGAAAAAAATATATAGGATACGAAGAGAAGAGAAGGTAGAGAAAGGAGGAGAAAAAAAAATATAGGATACGAAGAGAAGAGAAGGTAGAGAAAGGAGAAAAAAAATATAGGATACGAAGAGAAGAGAAGGTAGAGAAAGGAGAAAAAAAATATAGGATACGAAGAGAAGAGAAGAAGAGGAAGGAGGAGAAAAAAAAATATATAGGATACGAAGAGAAGAGAAGGTAAAGAAAGGAGGAGAAAAAATATATAGGATACGAAGAGAAGAGCTGGCGGGGAGAGCAGAAGAGAGGAGAGAACATAGAGGAGAGGAGAGAACAGAACTGGTAGAGCGTAGGAAATAAAGATACAAAAAAACGGATATAACAGAGAAAGAAGGGAAGTGAGCAAGGAAGAGGCGAATGGGGGAAGAGCGAAAGGGAAAGAGGAGAGGATAATCCCGAGGATCACAAGATCATCTTGCTAATTACAGCTTGTGCAAACACATTCAGACAACGAAGACAGGGAGACGGAAAGGGGGAAGAAGGAAAGACGGAACGAAGGACGTAAAAGAGAACGGAGAAAAGAAAAAAAGGAAAGGAAAAAAATGAGGAACGGAACGAAGGAGGGAAGTAAAGACAAAGGTAGGAAAATGGTAGAAACTATCACTAAAGACGAACGGAAGGGAAATGTGAATAATGAAAAAACGAAATACAAGACCCAGAGGAACTAAAAGAAAATAATTAAAAAAAAAAAATTGTCAAAGAGGAAATGAAAAGGTATAAAAAAAACACGAAAAAGGAAAGTCGAACGAAAACGCAAAAAGGGACAATCAAACGCTGCAAAAACAATAAAAACTTAAAACAAAAAATTATATACAAAGAGAATCGCTGAGGAAGAGCAATAATTTGCAGTTGCGAAGACTTTAAAATATGCAGTCAACCGGAAGTCTCAAGCACAGGAAGAAAGGTCAACCAGCGCGGATATTTATCCAAATTATGCTCTTGATAAAAAAAAGAGGCATAAAGAAGAACTGGAACTCGAGCTCCCTTGCTAGTATTCCTCATTATCATCATGATAATTATGATCCTTTTCATCAGTATAATTACTATAAAAATCATTATTAACATCAATATCATTCTCATCATCATTATCCTTATCATATTTTTTTTTCTACCGACTCAAATTCTTCTCCTCTTTTTATCTTTCTCTTTCTCTTTTCTTAATTCTCTCTTCCGTTTCTACTCACCCCCCCCCCAACCCCACTCTTCATTCCACAAGCCTTCCCTTTGCCAGGTCATTATCCGGTTTTAAGATCACTATATCCTTCACCATCACCTTAAAGTGTCATGAGAAATCTCCCCTCTATATTATACAAGTTCACGAGGTCTTGGGATGTCACACGCAAACATAGGCACAATACGTACATACACGCACATACAACCGCAACAACATACAAGACTACGCACAAAACACACACCCACACAACCACTCGACCACCCTCGACTACACACCACACGACCCCACACAAGCAAGCAAGCATACCTAAACACACACACACACAAAACCCAGAGGAAAACGGGACACGGCCCACTTTCCTGTCACGGAACAACCCCCCCAACCCCCCAGTCGACTTCTCAACCTGGAAATAAGGGCCGGCCGGTCCCATGAGCGCCGCCGATCCGAAAGCCGATCCCAACCCGCTATCCGAACCAGACGGAGAGGGTTCAGCGAACGGCCGGACTCGAAGCGGGACTCGAAATGGGACTCGAACTCGTGTCATTCGGTATGCGGACAGACAGGCGTGGCAAGCAGACACGCGGAACAAGCATAGGATGGAAGGGAGGGGGGGGAGGGGGGAGGGGGGAGGGGGGAGGTTGAAGAAGGAGGAGAGAGGAGAAAGAAGGGGGGAGGGAGGAAAGAGGAGAGAAGGGAGGAGGGAGGAAAGAGGAGAGAAGGGGGGAGGCGGGGAAAGAGGAGAGAAGAGGGGGTGGAAAGGAGGAGAAAGAAGGGAGAAAGGAGGAGAGAGGAGGGAGATTGGGAAGGAGAAACTAAGGAAGAAGGGGGGAGGAAGAAGAACGGAAGGGGAGAGGGGGGGAAGGAAGTCAGAAGGGACAGGAGCGGGAAGGATAGAGAGCAAGTGGGGGAAGGGGGGGAGGGGGTAAAACAGGCATTTGAGGAACCAGCCCGACAGACTAAATCAACCTGATGTCGCTATATCAAATAAATAACGGGTGAAGCCTGAGTTTTTTACGTGGCGTGTGTATTTGTGTTTATTACGGCATAAACCTTCGGCTGGGCATGTTGAGAAACTTCTCTTTATTCTTCTGATGATAAACTAAATAAATATTTACATCAGTCGAAACAGTCGGAAAGTGGAGGCGTCTGTGTTAGTGTTAGAGAGAGAGAGAGAGAGAGAGAGAGAGAGAGAGAGAGAGAGAGAGAGAGAGAGAGAGAGAGAGAGAGAGAGTGTGTGTGTGTGTGTGTGTGTGTGTGTGTGTGTGTGTGTGTGTGTGTGTGTGTGTGTGTGTGTGTGTGTGTGTGCGAGTGCGTGTGCATGTATGCGCACGTGGGTGTGCGCGTTGGCAGGCCTGTTTGTCCATGTTTATGAGCGTTTCCCCCGGCGTGTGAGTGTGTGTGTCCGTGTACGTGCGAGCCTTCGCCCTGCATCCTGGGGAAAACCCTCCTGGCATCTGGCAGGTCACAGCCGCCACCACGCCCACCCGGCCGCCCGCTTCTAAGAACACCTACAATAACATCAGACTTATGATTGCCTCCCTCGTCCTATCTCTCCCTCTCTCTGCCACCTGCCACCTGTCCAAGACACACCCTGGTATCATTCAGGTCCATACAGGCACAGCTCTCCGCCCCGGCAGCCGAGTGCCAGTGCCAACGCCGCCGCGACGCAGTTGTTACCGAAGGCAGGGGGAGCATGTAACGACCTGTCCAGAGGCACGGCCTACAGGCAGCTCCGCTTGAGACCTATCCATTCACTTACTTCATTTCCGTGTTGTTATTCCTCCCCTGTTCGTTCATTTTTTCTATCTTCCTTCCTTCTCTGCCCCCACCCTCCCCTCTTTCCTCTCTCCTTCCTCCCCCTTTCTTCTAACTCTACCTCAATCTCTCTCTCCTTCTTCCATGAGTATTAATACCGCCAGACAGAACTTCCTAGTGCCGACTGTGCCAGCAGACGTCCCCCTCCCCCCTCCTCTCCCTCCCTCCCTTCCCCCGCCCCCCTCAGGCCGTGCCCCGCGCCAGGTACACGCTATAAATGAAGAGTGAATGGATGCCCAGCCGGTGTGCCTCGTGCCCTTGCTACATTGTTTGGCACGGTTGTTTTACTGGGCACCCCCCCCCCCCTCCCCTTTTCATTTGCCGGTGCACTTTTGCGTCTCGAAATCCTTTGGGCCTAGGCTTGAATGAGCTAATTCCGATCCCACACAATATGTGTGTGTGTGTGTGTGTGTGTGTGTGTGTGTGTGTGTGTGTGTGTGTGTGTGTGTGTGTGTGTGTGTGTGTGTGTGTGTGTGTGTGTGTGTGTGTGTGTGTGTGTGTGTGTGTGTGTGTGTGTGTGTGTGTGTGTGTGTGTGTGTGTGTGTGTGTGTGTGTGCACTGTAACGACTTACACACCCACACATATCCTCTTTATTTCTCATATCTCTCTATTTTCCCTTCTCTTGTCTTATCCTCCCCCTCTGCACTCACCCCTCTCCCCTCCTCTTCCCCCCTCTCCGTCCCTTTCCCTCCCTCCCTCCCTCCCTCCCTGTTAACACACACGTCCTCCTCCGACTTTCCGAGAAACAGCAGCACTCTACCCGATGAAACCAGTTAGCGGATTCCGGATAAAAGACAGGCCAGTTACCTAATTAATGTCCGCCGGATAAGAGGCCAGCCTCTCCGGGCGGCGAGGAAGCGCAAGTAGGACCGATGGAGATGGAGAAGGGAGGAGAGAAGGAGGAAGAGGAGGAAGAGGAGGAAGAGGAGGAAGAGGAGGAAGAGGAGGAGGAGGAGGAGGAGGAGGAGGAGGAGGAGGAGGAGGAGGAGGAGGAGGAGGAGGTTGGAGGAGGAGGAGGAGGTGGAGGTGGAGGTGGAGGTGGAAGTGGAGGTGGAGGTGGAGGTGGAGGTGGAGGTGGAGGTGGAGGTGGAGGTGGAGGTGGAGGTGGAGGTGATGATAAAGGTGATGGTAATGGTGAAGGTGAAGGTGAAGGTGAAGATGAAGGTGAAGATGATAATGTAAAGTAGTATTACAAGTAGTAGAAAGAAGTAGACGAAGTAAAGGATAAGTGGAGAGAATCAGAAGAGGGAAGAGGGGAGGGAGCGATTCGGGCATTACCCGCGACGTGATGGCAATTAACCGGTTAGCACAAGAGTCCTATTAATCCCCCTCCTTACCCCCCCCCCCCTTTACCAGCAGGGTCAGGGATACCGAGAGATGAGGATCAACGACTCAATTAGGCGATCAGATGCCCCATGTCACACACACACACACACACACACACACATACACACACACACACACACGTTCACACACGTTCACACACGTTCACACACGTTCACACACACACACACACACACACACACACACACACACACACACACACACACACACACACACACACACACACACACACACACGTGCACACAGCAAACAAACCACACTACACAACCAAACACAACCAGAGAGTCTCCCACGCGTATCACACAACGCAAGCTTCGTATCCTGCTGCTCCGGTGCAATGTCAAGATCAATCATTTGCAAGCCAGAAGCAAGACAGGAACGGCAGGTTTTCGAGAGGAGAGGAGAGGCGAGAGGAGAGAGGAATGAAAGGGACAGGAGAGGAGAGGAGAGGAGAGGAGAGGAGAGGAGAGGAGAGGAGAGGAGAGGAGAGGAGAGGAGAGGATAGGAGAGGAGAGGAGAGGAGAGAAGAGGTGGTAAGAAAAGAGAAGAAATGCGAAGGGAAGTGCAGGGAAGGGAAAGAGAAGAAAGAGGAAAATGAGAAAAGAGAAGCGAAAGAGAGAAAAAGAAAGAAAGAAAAAAGAAAGAAAGGGAGAGTAGTCGGGTAAGAATAGAAAGAGAGCAAAGATAGTGGGCGGATAAGAATAGAAAGAGAAACAGATGAAGAGAGCGACGACCAGAAATAGACAAAAGAAGAAAAATCGAAATGAACCGAGAGATCGTGCCAGCATCCGGAGGTCAAGGAGATGAAAAGTTCATTTCTTTCCTCAGCTACTACCCTAATCCTCGAGACGCGATCCAAAGAAAGCAAATGAAAATTGGTATAAAAAAGAAGCTGTTTATACGTCCCCTCCCTCCCCCTCCCCCTCCCATCCGCCTCCTCTACAGTCTCCAGTTTCTACACTTTTACTTTTTTTTCTTTCTCCATGCATCTCCCTTCCTTCTTTCACCTGTTTCCTCCATCTGCCGCATGCGACACTACCCCTCCCTCCTCTACGGCATAGTGCCAGCCAGCCAGGCACTCAGGCAGGCGGTCGTTCAGGGCAGATAGCGAGTGGCATTCCCGAGACTCCACCACCTGCTACCTGCTCCCCCACCCCCCCACCCCCACTCCTTCCCCGCCCTCCTCACACCCCCCATTTTGACTCCTCCAAACACCCTTCCTTTTTTCCCTACACATCGCTCTCTTTCCCCACAAACACCCCCGCCTTTCCCCCAAATACTCTCCAACAGCCTCGTATTCAGCCATGCCTTTCCGACCTACAGCTGGTGATGCCCCTTCTGCCCTCCCGGCCTTCACAGCTGGTGCCGACGGCGAAGGCGGGCATAGGGGGGCGCAGAGAGGCCTCACCTACTCCACCTCTTCCACCCGGAGTGCATCCGGTGCGGACAGGTGGTTCTCCCCGGCACAATAAGCTGGATTTCTCGTTTCCTGTGTCTTTAAAATTATGACTCCTAACAGCTCGCACAGCTGGGACGGCTCTCAAAGGGGCTTCGCAGGCCGCAGCTGGCTCGCGCGACCCACTCACGCACTCACGCAAAGACACACAAAATATGTTTGGATATCTGTTTTGTTCGACACAGGCGGTTTGTTTTCACTGCGCTCTTTCTCTCTCTTTCACTCTCCCTTGCTCTCTCATTCTCTTTCTCTTTCCATTTCTCTCCTTCTCTACTTTTCTCTACCCATCCCATCCCATCCCATCCCATCCCATCCCATCCCATCTCTTCCTCCCTCTCTCCTATCCCCCCCTTCCTTCCTCCCTCCCTTCCTCCCTTCCCCCACCCCATCGCTACCAGTTCTACAGCTGGCACGGGCCTCCGCCGCGTTGTGCACACCTAGTCAATAGCTCCAGGCCTCCTCACGACTCCATAATGCTAACTCCAGCAATTTCCAGAATTGGTTGAATAAGGAGGGGCGGGGGCGGGAGTGATGGGGAGGGGGAGGGGGGAGGGCGGGAGTGATGGGGAGGGGGCGGGGGCGGGAGTGATGGGGAGGGGGGAGGGGGAGGGAAGGGATACAGGACGGGGTAAAGTGAGGGGAATGGGAGGGGTGATGGATAAAGGAAGGGGTAGGATGATGGGGAGGGAAGAGGGGCAGGGGGAAGGGGTCGGGGCAGGGCGAGGGAAGGAGGGAGGGAGAGCGATTAGCGAAGGGTAGGAGGGTGGAGGGGCCGGCGGCGCTATCGCTTTGAGGGAGAGGCAGCGGGGACGGAGGGTCACGTCAGGAGGGCGATGACATGAATAACTCCAGACGATTGAGAGCCGGTGACGATGACGGTGACGATGACGGTGAAAACATGATTCTAACTACGAGAGCAAGAAATAAAATTAGAAAAGTGAATAATAAAAAAAATGACTGAGGAAATGCACAACAAGACGGAAAGGCTTTACGAACGACTAATAAAAACAAAAATGCAAAAAAGCAAATCGTCCACGCCCCACGTAAAGATCAAGACGCAGAAAATGTCAAGAACAACAACTGAATTTCCTTGCGACCGCGCATGACAAAAAAAAATGCCCGAGCGAGAACTTCCAAGGACTTTAACCAACTCATTTTATTATTATTTATTTACTAACTTCAACCGACCAACCGATACTCTTCTATCAGACGCAACATTTCTAATTCAAATGCAATTCCGGACCAACCGATCCGGCTTTTTTTTTTTTTAATTACACACAAAAAATATCCTGATTAATAGAACACAGTCACTATAAATAAATTAGCCAAAATCTAATTAATGTCCGGCGATATTTAATTAAATCGAATTACTCTCTCCTACGACGATTACTTTGATCATTCGTTTCAAACCGCATTACTGCCTTTTGGCTCTTTCCACCAAAGTTCAGATTTAAAGTCCGGCATATGCAAATGGACAAACACACGCATATTACATAATATTCACTACATGTTCCTCTTTCCGCTGCCCCATTTTTCATGATCTGCTCCCTCTTATTCTTGATTTCCTCCCCCGTGCTATCATAATCTATCCTTATTATTAATATCATCCCCATCATCAAAATCACACATGAAATTTCCTCTCGTCGATTCAACACTAGTCCTTCCCTCCTCCCCCACTCCCCTCTACCCCCTACCCCACGCCGAGTCAAACTAAACCCCGGAGATATTTCCCCATTAGTTGTTATCTCTTCTCTTTCTCTCACTGATTCATCGGCAAAGAACAAATACACAGCAGGTATTCTTGGCAGGCGAAGAAGCCGACAGCAGCAGTAGCGTCTTGGCCTCCGCGCTTGGCCCACGTCGGCGTGTCAATGAGAAGAAATAAACATTCATGGGTGGCTGAGGACGGAATGGGGGGGGGGGGGGAGGAGGTAGAGGGAGGGAAGAGGAGGTAGAGGGAGGGAAGAAGAGGTAAAGGGGGGGAGAGGAGGGAGTTTGAAGAAGAAGAGAAAAAGAGAAGAGAGAAAGAGAGAGAAAGAGAGAGAAAGAGAGAGAGAGAGAGAGAGAGAGAGAGAGAGAGAGAGAGAGAGAGAGAGAGAGAGAGAGAGAGAGAGAGAGAGAGAGAGAGAGAGAGAGAGAGAGAGAGAGAGTAAAAAAAAATTGACAAGAGACACACAGAGAGTAGGGGAAACCGATCAAGAAAAGCTATGCCTTCTGAGAAGCCATCAAGGAGGAAATAGTCGACCTTCGTCCTTCCTCTTCTGCCAAGACTTCCGCCCTGGACAGCCTCTCGAGGAACCCGCTGCTCTGCCCCGAATGCATAAGTAAAGGACGACGATAAGAAAAGGGGGGAAGAGCCAAATGGTGAGAAAGACGCGACTCCTAAGCCTTTCCCTTTCCCTCTTCCCCTTTCCATTCCCCTTCTTGCACTCCTTGCACTTTCTCCTCTTATCTCTCCCCTCTCCCCTCTCCCCTCTCCCTCTCCCCTCTCCCCTCGTGCCTTGCGCCACTCAGCCGTCCCCTTAGAATCGGCAACAGCCAAGAATCTCAAAGGAAATAGAGTTAACGGGCGAGGTTAGCATCGCCCGCGTCTCGGCGAGATGGTTGGAGGATGAGAGAGATGAATAGAAGGGAAAAATGTAAGAGAAATACAAGAAAGAGAGTGAGGAAGCAGACAAGAAACCCTACGAAAAGGAGGAAATCATGAAGAAGGGATGAAACAAGCACAAAAAGAAGGAAAGGGAGACACACACACACGTCATGAGTGGCCCTTTGAACGGCCACCCGAGGAACAGATCTCGCCCTTGTTCCCGGTGATAGAGCACGCTTCAGGCGGGTCTGCAGGTGTGCCCAGGAACTCCTCCAGCGCCTTCAACTGAAATAATTTCTTCTTTCTCGGGCAACGACTTCCTCTTGAAACCCTCTTTCGACACAAATTACAGACGCATCAATGAAACGAGTGTCGCCGTGACGTCACACTGATTCAAGTGTCCCTGTGACGTCACAATGACACAAGTGCCAACTGAGGCGACGCAGACACACCTGTCGTAAACAGTGTAAACAAACACGTGACCGGACGACGCCCGAGGGGGACGAGGACGAGGGGGACGAGGACGCAAGAGATGGAGGAAAAGCTGACACTCGACTGACGGAAGTAAGCGAATCCGATTGAATGCTACGTCACGTGGCGGTGGCCGTGGCTTCAAAACAAGTGTGACGGCCACGGTCTCGGTCTCGGTCTCGGTCTCTCTCTCTCTCTCTCTCTCTCTCTCTCTCTCTCTCTCTCTCTCTCTCTCTCTCTCTCTCTCTCTCTCTCTCTCTCTCTCTGTCATCTCCTACCCCATCCATACTCATCATCATCGCAATTTTCGTGCTTCTGCTAATTCTGTAACATTTACCGTAAATCCGTCATCTGAATGCGGCTTAATACGACAGACACACCCGCCTCGCCCGGCCCACGTCACGCAGCAGATAAACTGGTGCATCTGGACTCCGCCGTCTCCCCCTCCTCTCCCCCTCCCCCTCACCCTCCTCTCCCCCCTCTCCACCCTACTCCCCTCCCCTACTTCCGCCCCCTCCTTCTCCCCATGCCCACTGGACCCCCCTCCTAACCCTTCTATGTTAAGACTTCCCTGAAGCCTACGTGTTAGAGAGAGAGAGAGAGAGAGAGAGAGAGAGAGAGAGAGAGAGAGAGAGAGAGAGAGAGAGAGAGAGAGAGAGAGAGAGAGAGAGAGAGAGAGAGAGAGAGAAGAGAGAAGAGAGAGAGAGAGAGAGAGAGAGAGAGAGAGAGAGAGAGAGAGAGAGAGAGAGAGAGAGAGAGAGAAGAGAGAGAGAGAGAGAGAGAGAGACAGAGAGAGACAGACAGAGAATGGCACCAATCCAAAACCAAAATCATGACGTCGGCCACCACCACCATCCCTTTACCCCCCTCCCCCCTCCCCCTTCCCCTTCCCCCCACCCCCCTACCCATTTCCACCCCCGCTTTCCGAGTCTCACGTCGCACTCGCTCGACCGTAACTCGACACGGCGTCATCGCGCGGTCGACTGTCCGGCACAAACAACAAAAAAAGAAAATGAATAAACAAGGACAGGGACACGACACGCCCCCCTCGCTGCCACGGACGAAAGCCACCTGCCATCGGCTACCCCTTTCGTGCCCCCACCCCCCTCCCCCCTCCCCCTCCCTATCCCCACAACCAGAGAAGTTACTATGGGCGCGGCAGTCGCTACGTCGCACACTTACACTTACATGAGCAAGTGTATTTTCGTACCTACATACCTACAGAGATGCACACAGATATGTAAGTACAAACACGCACATACATACACAGTCACAAACACACACACACACACACACACACACACACACACACACACACACACACACACACACACACACACACACACACACACACACACACACACACACACATACACATACACATACAAACACACACACATACAAACACACACACACACACAAACACACACACACAGAAGGATTAATCTTTCACAATGTCAGGTTGCGAGACAGGTACAACAAGAATATTTCCATTGCCTAATCAAAAGGAAAACACTCCCACTTACACCTGCAACAATCTGATTTATTATGCAATATGTTTTGCTTTTGTTTTTGTGCTTTTGTTTTTGCCTTGATTTATTTATAAATTCTACCCGTTGCCTAACACGTTATATATGTAATAACGCAATATATATGAGTAAATAACTGGACACATAAATCAATTTTAAAAGATAAACAAAGACAAAAGTAGACAAACGAAATAATACGAAGCTCTGATACCAATGAACCAATAATAATCCACTTAATATATTCACCCGCTCGTCCGCATCTTCACCCAACTTGTTTTCGCAAGCGTTAATCAAACAACAAAGAACAACAACAACAACAACCACAGCCCAAACAAACGCAGCCGCAGCACCATCTTCGACCTCGATAGAACACTTGAGCGTTCTTCACTCCGCCGTCTTCTGCGCGTCGGGGCTCTCAGCCTCCAAGCACCTCTTCCCTCCTTCCTCTTCCCTCTTCCTTCTTCCTTCTTCCCTCCTCCCTCTTCCCTCTTCCCTCTTCCCTCCTCCCTTTTCCCTCTGTCCTCTGTCTTCTTCCCTCTGTCCTCTTCCCTCTGTCATCTGTCCTCCTTCTTCATTATCATTATCAATATCGTCATCTTCGTCAACATTATCATACTATTAAATCATAATTCTCGTTATCGTTATCATTGTTGTTGTTGTTGTTACCGTTATCGTTATCATCCTCAGCATCATCTTTCTTCCCCCTGGCCTCTCTTCCTCCCACAACTCTCCCCCACCCCCCCCCACCCCTTCCATCTTCCTCCAACCCCCTCCCACACATCCCCCTCCCACACCCCCCCCTCCCCCTCGCTTTAATTCACTCTCATCTCCTTTTAAACTCTCTTTAACCCCTTTTCACGCCCCCTTGAGGCCCAGCTGTACATTCCTGGGTTCGAACCAATGATAAAAAAAGGGTTGCGTTCCAGCTCCTATGGGTCACTCACTCAGCCTTCAAAGCCCTGACTGCCCTGGTTGGCCCCGTGGCAACTAAGGGCTTCCATTAACCCCCTTCTCCTGCCATGCGCTTGTAATTCCTGAAATACATATTTTCTGAGAGCCTATTTGATAAAAAAAAATAAAAAAAGCGTACCTTGATGGGCCTACGTACGCACAAGCCATTCCTTTCATTTGCTTGCAATCTCGAAATCCTTGGAGCCTTTTCCTCGCCTCCAGCACTTCCCCTTCTCCGCACACACAATCCCCTTTCCAACAATCACAACCCCCCACCCCCCCAACCCCCACCCCCCACCTTATCCTCCAACTCCCAGCCAACCTTCCCGCAGAGTACCCCCCCCCCCCCTCTTTGCGCTCCGACCTCTCACGGTTTGACCTGCCGCTAATAACCTGACATTGCATGAGCAAAGCAGGGAAGGGGGGGAGGGAGAGGGAGAGGGAGAGGGAGAGGGAGAGAGAGCGAGAGCGAGAGAGAGAGCGAGAGAGAGAGCGAGAGAGAGAGCGAGAGAGAGAGCGAGAGAGAGAGCGAGAAAGAGAGAGAGAGCGAGAAAGAGAGAGAGCGAGAAAGAGAGAGAGCGAGAAAGAGAGAGAAAAGGAGAAAGAGAGAGAAAAGGAGAAAGAGAGAGAAAAGGAGAAAGAGAGAGAGCGAGAAAGAGAGAGAAAAAGAGAAAGAAAGAGAACAAGGGATAGGGATAGCAACAAGGGAGGAGAGAGAAGAGAAGGACAAAGGGAAAGAAGCAACAGGAGATAGGCAGCCGCATTTCCATCTCCCGAGACCGCACTGACAGCATCAACGGGGGGGAGGGGGGAGAGAGGAGGGGAAGAGAAGAGGACCGACTTAGAAGACCCACAGACTTTAAAAAAAAAAAAAAACTCTATCCTACTAAACATAAAACAAAAAAAAAAACAAAAAAGAAAACAAACCCAACGCATCGCCAATTAAAAAAATGACAATGATCTCTCACACAAAACTCAACGGTTCACTTGATAAAACAATGAAGAGGAAGTGAGTCAGCGGAATGAGGGTCTTTGGCCCGTGATGATTCATGAGAACGCCGACATTGACAACACGAATACTAATTGAAAAGCTAAGAAATTGATAAAAATAAGAACCAAACAACCAAGAACAGAAAACCACTAATTAAGAGACGAATAACGGAATAGTTAAGAATTTTTAGAAAACCGAAGATATGAAGACTAGCAAAAATAAAATAGGAATAAAATAACAACCAAATTAACAACATGAAGATATAGAAAAGAAAGTAATACAAGACTAAGACAAATTGAACTAGAATGAAAAAAATATATATAGATATAGATAAATAGATAGATATATGAAATACCATTTAAAAAATACTAATGAGTCACACCCTTCAGCTGGACCAACAATGTCACCCAGCTCAACGTAGGTCAACGCAGGTCAACCGGGTCACATGAGATCACATCCCCTTTCATCCAGGTCATAAACGGTCAGTTGTCTGGTCTTTTCATTCCAAGGTCAGCCTTTTCACGAAGGTCAGACGAGGTCAAACGTGGACAACGACTTAGACCCTCGTTGACAGCTGACATTCTGACTGAGCGTGACAGTCGAGCGCTGTAACATATCAATTTCGCGGTCTCGTTCTCTCTCCCTTGTTTAAACCTTACATACAAACAAAGGCCTACGAACAGACAGGCAAACGGAGAGGGGGGGAGGTAGATGGAGAGACAGAAAGAATAGACTAGAGATAGATACATAGAAAAAATATATAGATAGAAAGATAGATAGATAGATAGATAGATAGATAGATAGATAGATAGATAGATAGATAGATAAATAGATAGAGAGAGAGACAGAGAGACAGACAGAAAAAAAGAGCAAATGACAAAAGACCTTCCTTAAAGAGTACAAAAAATCCCAAAGTGTCATGTAACGGCCGTTTGTTGTCAGATGTTAATGACGAAAGAAACAAGAGGGTTACAAGGGGGAGGGGGACGGGGGAGGATCTAAAAGTGGGGTACAACAAAATGAGATAAAAAAAAAAAAAAGAGAAAAAAAGGCAAGAGTGAATAACTATTGTTTTTCGCGAGGTCTGGCATGAGGTGTGGGGTGAGATCGCCTAATGAAAATGGACAAAAGAGAGGTCAGAGTGATCGAATTGTCAATGTTAAAAAAAAAGGCAAACGCAAAAAACGATATAATAAAAACAAGTGACTTTACTGAACATATAACGTACCAGTATTTTTTTTTTATTTTTTTTTGTGAATATTAGAAAATAAAATCAGAAACGCTATGCACTTGCGTGAGAAACAGACTAAAGGAAAACACGATAATAATAATAATAATAATAATAATAATAATAATAATAAAAATAAAACAAAGAATCAACAAAAAAAAAAAAGCAAGAAGATAAAAACACCAAAACCGTAAACAAAAAAAACTACGTGCAAATTCAAATAATTCCCAACGAGAACCCAGAAGAAAAAAAATCAACAACAAAAAGAAAAGACCTTTAGAAAAAAAAAAGGGTCAGATCTGTGTCGCAGTCAGAAATTAGCATATTGACGTCGACATTACGGTCGCCGCCATTTACGAGCTCCCGCCGTCGACGCTGCGGGAACACGAATAAAATCGACGCGGCCGCCATTTCAATCTTTCAATTTTGGATCGACGGGGAGACGAGGATCTATTTTACGTCTTATGCCATCCTTTGGCATCTCCGAGGACGTGGTTGCGCGGGTACTTAACGATATGTTCTTTATTTTCTTCTATTTTTGTTCTTTTTCTTTCATTCTTTCTTTCTTTTTCTTTTATTCTTGCATTCTTTTATTCTTTTTTCTTTCACTATATCTCATTCTTTTTGTGTTTCACTGTATCTCTTTCTTTTTTCTTTTACTTCAATCCTTTCTTTTTCTTTCATTCTTTCTTTCTTTTTCTTTCATTCTTTCTTTCATTTTCTTTCATTCCTATATTCGTCTTCTTTCACTCTCTCTCTTTCTTCCTTCCTTTCTTTCTTTCACTCTTTCTTTCCTCTCGATGTTTGGCATTTGTTTCCGTCCCCTGACACCCGTTTCGTTATAATGAACGCCTGAACACGGAAGTCCCGTCTGTCAGCTTGTCTCGAAGCGATGTCTCGGCGTTTGTCATTAGGCAAAACACATAAGAAGGAAAGGAAAAAAAAACAGACACAGAAGAAGGGAAAAGAACAGACACAGAAGAAGGGAAAAAGAACAGACACAGAAGAAGGGAAAAAGAACAGACACAGAAGAAGGGAAAACGAACAGACACCAGAAGAAGGGGAAAAAACACACACACACACAAGGCGGACAAAGGAAGCAAGAGACACTGGCCGAAGGGAGTTCAGCGTCATCAACAAGGCCCTTCCCACGACACCACAGGTCAGACAACAGCAGGAGAGGGAGGGAGGGAGGGAGGGAAGGGGTGGGGGTGGGGGTGGGCGTTCAAAGTAGGTACGATGTTCCTCCTCTCATCTCAGTCGCGTCTCCGATCCCCTATTCCCTCCTCCTCCTCCTCCTCCTCCTCCTCTTCCTCCTCTTCCTCCTCTCCTCCTCTTCCTCCTCTCCTCCTCTTCCTCCTCTTCCTCCTCTTCCTCCTCTTCCTCCTCTTCCTCCTCTTCCTCCTCTCCTCCTCTCCTCCTCTTCCTCCTCCTCCTCCTCCTCCCTCCCCTCTCCCCTCCCATCTCCCATCGGAAGGCCAAGATAACCACAGTAATTATCAGCCACAACCACTGGCCATTAGCCCCGCATTATGCAAGGGACGTCTTGCGTTCTGTCTGCTAATGTCCTAACGGGCTTTGTCTCCTACTATCCATTACCCACCTTTCTTCTCGCCTCTCTCTCCCTACTCTCTTTCCTTGCTTTGTAAGAGATTTCCTTCTCTTCCACGTGCTCTTTCCCCTTCTTCCATCTCTTCTCTTCTCAATTCCACTCCTCCTCCCTCTCCCCGTCTCCCCTCCTCCTTCTCCCCGTCTCCCCGTCCCCCCGTCTCCCCTCCTCCCTCTCCTCCTCTCCCTCCTTCTCCTCCGTCTCCCCTCCTCCCTCTTTTCTCGCCACCTAATCCTCTCCTTCCTCTCTCCCACATGACCCCTTCCCTCTTCCTCTCTGTCCTCCCCTTATCTGCTCCTCTCCTCTCTCCTCTCCCCTCTCCCCTCTCCCCTCTCCCTTCCCCTCTCCCCTCTCCCCTCTCCCCTCTCCCCGCCTGGCGAGAATTGCGCCTCTACTTCACCTGTAATCTGATTCGTCCTCTGGCGGCATGACAGACAGTCTGTCTCCTTAAACCACAAAGGAAGAGATCCTCTTTAACGAGTAAATTAAGGGCGAGGCACAGAGACTTGAGGTAAACAGAAACACGCTTTTAATTATAATGCTGACAACCACTCCAATAGCAATAACAAA
>NC_061834.1:2599033-2601533 GCF_019202785.1 Penaeus chinensis | reverse complement strand
TTTATATATTCATTTACATACACAATATATATATATATTTATATATATATTTATATATATATATATATATATATATATATATATATGTCTGTGTTAGTGTGTGTGTGTGTGTGTGTGTGTGTGTGTGTGTGTGTGTGTGTGTGTGTGTGTGTGTGTGTGTGTGTGTGTGTGTGTGTGTGTGTTTGTACAGGTATAATAAACTCTGCACGCAGCCATTCACTGGTTGACTCTGCCCAGAATCAAGTGACCTTTAAAGCTCGATAACTCTCTCTCTCTTCTCTCCCTCCTCTTCCCTCTCTATGCTGTCTATCTATCTCGTTTTCTTTCGTTCTCCCTGTCTGTCTCTTTGCCGCTTTACTTATTCTTGTTTTTTTTTCTCTTTATATATATATATATATATATATATATATATATACATATATATACACACACATATATATATACATATATATACATATATATACATATATATATAAAGATATATATAGATATATATACATATATATATATATATATATATATATATAATGCATACATATATCTACATATATCTACACATATGTATGTGTATGTGTATGTGTATATGTATATATGTGTATATGTGTATGTGTGTATGTGTGTGTGTGTATGTGTATGTGTCCGTGTGTGTGTGTGTGTGTGTGTGTGTGTGTGTGTGTGTGTGTGTGTGTGTGTGTGTGTGTGTGTGTGTGTGTGTGTGTGTGTGTGTGTGTGTGTGTATGTGTGTGTGTGTATGTGTGCGCGCGCGTGCGTATGTCTGTGTGCGAGTGTACATTACACGGATGCGTTTCTCCTTTTTTCTCTTCCTTCCCCACACCCCTCCCTCCCCTCCTCTTTCCCCTTCCACCCGTCTCCCCTTCCCGACTCTCCCAATTTTTTTTTTAATCCCTCTGTGTTCTTTTCAAAATCCCAGCGTTTCTCCGGCACTCTGCAAGGCCTCGTATCCATCACACCATCTTTTATGGGCACTCTCGGCTCCAGCCTCTAACTACGTGGCGTGTACCGCGTACCCAGGGGAGCACTGTACCCGCCCGCCACTTTCTACTTGACGTATCGCGCGCCCTTGCTGCGTGGTCAGGGCACAGGGGTGGAACTGAAGGTAGAGGTACGGGTAGAGGCGGGCACAGGGGCAGGGCCTGAATTAGAGAGAGAGAGATAGAGATAGAGATAGAGATAGAGATAGAGATAGAGATATAAATGGAGATAGTGATAGAGATAGAGATAGAAATAGAGATAGAAATAGAGATAGAAATAGAGATAGAGATAGTAATAGAAATGGAGATAGTGATAGAGGTAGAGATAGTGTTAGAGGTAGAGCTAGCGATAGAGGTAGAAATGGCGATAGAGGTAGAGATACGACGTAGAAATAAGAGATAAGAGATAAGAGATAAGAGATAAGAAATAAGAGATAGAGATAGAATTAGAGGTAAAGGTAGAGATATAAAGGTTGAGATGGAGGTAGAGATAGCGATAGAGATAGAGATAAAGGCAGAGATACAGGTAGAGATGGCTTAGAGTTTGGGTACTGTTAAGGGCTGCAGAAATGACATAATGATAATGTGCGCAGGCTACGAAGGGAAGAGATGCGACAACTGATGCGGGGTAGATGGACAGGGCAGCAACACGGGCAATCGGGCACGGGCAGGGCTAGAGACGGAGCATGGGCACGGACTGCGGACTGAGAATAAAACAACTTGCAGAGAAAAGGCAGCAACAGAAGAGCGCCGTCGTTGCATGGATGAGGTGTCGATTGGCCTTCTCACTACTACGGTCTTCACTGCTCTGTCTACGAGGAACAAGGAACAAACCGGCAATGTACACTAGTCTCAAGGATTTAGATATAGAGGAAACTGTTGTAAATAGTAGAATAGAGAGAAATATGTAATTGCAAACAAAAGTAATAAAACAGAGAGACGCCGGCCGGGCCACCGAGACTCGCGAACAGAGCGATCGGGCGCCGACTGCAGGTCCGCGGGAGTGTAAAGCATCCTCGGGCGAGCGGCGGCGGCGGGCGCGGGGCAAGAACGCGAACCCAGCAGGGCACACACAAAGGGAGCTAATCAAATACTTCCAGCCATAACTAACAATTAGCGGCTCACAGACCCCGAGGTGAGTACGGCCGAGTTAGATGCCATCGGCCTCGTTGCGCGTAAATATAATTTGCAACGGGTCAATGGGCCACTCGAGACGGATGGACTGACACACATTATCGAGATGGACACACTGGTGTTCGTAGAACGACAGATTAAGGGATAAACCGTGTGAAAGAGAGAGGGAAGGAAGGAGGGGAAGGGGTACAGGGAGAGGGTGGGAGTGAGTGAGTGAGTGAGTGAGTGAGTGAGTGAGTGAGTGAGTGAGTGAGTGAGTGAGTGAGTGAGTGAGTGAGTGAGTGAGTAAGTGAGTAAGTGAGTGAGTGGAAGTGAGTGAGTAAGTGAGTGAGTGGGTGAGTGAGTGAGTGAGTGAGTGAGTGAGTGAGTGAGTG
>NC_061834.1:2586533-2591533 GCF_019202785.1 Penaeus chinensis | reverse complement strand
GTGACGTCTTTCCTCCCACATGTCACACTGGAAATAAAGGAAATGACAAAACCAATAGTTCAAATACAGGGCCTTCACATTTACCATGAAAAAATAAAGCCCAGACTCACGAAAACTGGTGGCTGGCAACCGTGGGCAAAGCTGCATTTTAACAAACTCGACTTTAAATCAAAACTACAGCGAATTCTGTTACCTAATGAGACTCCATTAAACGGAGGGCAAATCTGCATTTTAATAAGGCTTAATATCCAATATAAACACCGCTAGATTTTTATTCACTTGGTACGTTATCCTACCCCTAAGGAGGCGGATTTTCGAACTTGACCAACTTAACTAATCCTTAAAACCTCGCCTTGGTTCGGCACAAATAAGAGATTAAAAAAACGAAACTCCAAATCAACCGCCTCCTTAACCGCATATCCGCTTTACATCTCCTACCACCATCCGCATACGAAATCATCCAGAAGAAAATTTTCATTTAGGGAACCGCGCCGTACTAAGTTTATTGATGCAATTAAGCGGTCTCGTCCCTCCCTCGCGCCACACTGTCTGGCAGCGGTGGAGAGAGACCTCAGTGTTGCCAACTTACACGCCAAACACGTCATACATTCGAAAAACTTTTTTAAATATTTTAGACGGTGTTTTGGGTTATATGAAGATACGTTACGGGTCTCCAGCGTTCGTATTACCTCGGTTCAAATAAAAGAAAAGCCTAAAGGTCCGCCGAAGACGCGAATCATGAGATACGAAGTAGGGAACAGGTAAGAGCGGAGAGGACAAGCATACACTGTAGCCCTGTGCGAGGCTAGGCGGTTGCCTGCCGTCCACGAGCGTCTACAACCAATATAGTAATATTTACAATCCCTCGCCGTCTTTCCTCTTAATACACAACTTACACGCCTCAACCCAATGCCACACGCGAATACTCGGACCAACGCAACGAAACAACGGAGCGTACCGGATCTCAAACTTGGCCCTAAGTAAAAAAAGGGGCTTTCATCGTCCAAGAAACGGGCTGGACATAAGGGTATCTGTCATCCACGTTTGAATGGAGTCCAGAGTTCTCGGAGTACAACCACCCCATTCAGGCCAGCGGACGCACCAACAGCTACTACACCTTTTCAATGTACATTGGCGAGCAAACAGGAAAACCTATGATTTGAACCAAGTTTTCAACTTTGATATTATCCTTGTATATCGCAAGCCCAAAATATTTTACCCTGTTCAATTATACATCCAGAAAATAATTACCATTCGAACAGACTGCGCTCGGGAAAACATTTTTTTAAAAACTAAATGTCATCATGAAGAAGTAAATAAAAATAAATATATATATTCATATACATATACCCGTCTTTAACAACTGTAAATAACATGGATAATAATCTACCTTACCTATCTACCCTACAAGAGGGAATTATCTACCACGCCACCCCCCCCCCCCCCCCCTAAAACCAGTCCCATTTCAGGCAAACAACTATCGTGGACTGTCACACACGTATCTCCTATTTTTTCTCTCGCCCTTTTTTCGGTCTTTCGAGTAAAAAAAAAAATGCAAGTTTGAGCTAACCATGAATACTGTGATGAAACCGTTTCGTGGAAGCTGGCCATCTCACGTGCCCTGGATCCCCCCCCCCCCCTCTCTCTCTCTCTCTCTCTCTCTCTCTCTCTCTCTCTCTCTCTCTCTCTCTCTCTCTCTCTCTCTCTCTCTCTCTACTTAATTCACTCTCTCACTCACTCACTCTCTCTCTCTCTCTCTCTCTCTCTCTCTCTCTCTCTCTCTCTCTCTCTCTCTCTCTCTCTACTTACTTCACTCTCTCTCTCTCTCCCTCTCTCTCTCTCTCTCTCTCTCTCACTCACTCACTCACTCACTCACTCACTCACTCACTCACTCACTCACTCACTCACTCACTCTCTCTCTCTCATCTCGACTTCCCCGTCTATATTCTCAGTATTAATCTTGCATCATGCTTTCAGAACTTTCCGAGTATCGAGACTAAATCTACTTTCGTGTTACGTGGTGCGTGTTTAGCTGTGTACGCGTGTAGGTGTATTGTATGCGAGAGATTATCTTTTGTGTCTAGGCCAGAGAGAGAGAGAAAGAGAAAGAGAGAGAGAGAGAGAGAGAGAGAGAGAGAGAGAGAGAGAGAGAGAGAGAGAGAGAGAGAGAGAGAAGAGAGAGAGAGAGAGAGAGAGAGAGAGAGAGAGAGAGAGAGAGAGAGAGAGAGAGAGAGAGAGAGAGAGAGAGAGAGAGAGAGAGAGAGAGAAGAGAGAGAGAGAGAGAGAGAGAGAGAGAGAGGAGAGAGAGAGAGGAGAGAGAGAGAGAGGAGAGAGAGAGAGAGGAGAGAGAGAGGAAAGAGAGAGAGAGGAGAGAGAGAGAGGAGAGAGAGAGAGGAGAGAGAGAGAGGAGAGGAGAGAGAGAGGAGAGAGAGAGGAGAGAGAGAGAGAAAAAAGAGAGAAAGAGAGAAGGAGAAAAGAGAGAAAAGAGAGAAAAAGGGAGAGAGAAGAGGGAGAAGGGAGAAAAGAGAGAAAAGAGAGAAAAGGGAGAAAAGGGAGAAAAGGGAGAAAAGAGAGAACAGAGAGAAGGAGAGAAGGAGAGAGAGAGGAGATGGACAGACAGACAGACAGAGAGAAACCGAGAGAGAGAGAGACAGAGAGCGTCTGCTGACTCGCGTGGTCTGAGCTCATCAGCTCCCTATTAGCCCTGGCTCATGCAGCGACGGCAAAGCTCACCAACAAAGGCAAAACACCCATTACAATTACTCCCATTAACATTCCCTCTCCCTAAATAGCACACTGGAAACATGTCAGTCGTTAAACTAGGACTGGCCAGACCAGCAAAATGTTGTGAGAGAATTTACTCTTCTTTTTTTTGAGTGCGGTGGGGGGCAGGGGGGGAAGTTGGGAGGGGGGCGATTTCCCCTTTTACGGCTAAATGGCAGTAGCCCAAAATCCCTCCCATTCCCCCTCCCCCCCTCCAAAAAAAACGAGATAAATGATCAGGTCAAGAGAGGAACTTACAATTTGTTGCAACATTGAAGAGGAAATGTTACCAGTACGAACATTTTTACCAATATCGGGATAGGTTAAGGTGTCTGATCGAGTGAGTAATCGACAACATGATGAATCCTCACTCACTCGCCTCGGCACCACACACTTTCCTACGAATTTTGAGTTCCGCGAGTGTTTTTTATGCCAAAATGTGCTTTGAAACTCGGAATAAAGAGGAAGGAGCTGGTAAGAGCTGGAAGTTTTGATTATTATGCTCTTAATAAACATATGTCCCATTTACTTCTAGAACCTAATGCTTTTTAAAGAGATTGTGTGACTTTGCTGAAATGAAACTGAGAATTACCCTCTCTCTCTCTCTCTCTCTCTCTCTCTCTCTCTCTCTCTCTCTCTCTCTCTCTCTCTCTCTCTCTCTCTCTCTCTCTCTCTCTCTCCCTCTCTTTCTCTCTCTCTATCTATCTTACACCTCTTACATAATACATCGGATTTAAGAAAGCGAAACTGGAGAAGGAAAGCCATCGATAAAGGTAACAAAAACTAATAAAACGACGAAAAATGAAGCTAAATGCACGGTGGGACATTTTAAGTCAACGAATCGAATCGAGGCTGGTGGATGTTGCGCCACCAATCAATCACTTTAGGAATGTGACAACGACCGTCGTCCTGAAACTCTGAAGTTAACTGAATGCGAGAGAGAAGAGAAAAAGAAAAGAGAGAGGAGAGAGTGAGAGCAGAGAGAGTGATAAAAGAGAGAAGAGAGTGAGAGAAAAAGAGAGAGAGAGAGAGAGAGAGAGAGAGAGAGAGAGAGGAGAGGAGAGGAGAGGAGAGGAGAGGAGAGGAGAGGAGAGGAGAGGAGAGGAGAGGAGAGGAGAGGAGAGGAGAGGAGGAGAGGAGAGGAGAGAGAGAGAATATCGTATATCGCATACCCTATTACATCCGCATGTCATTATTATGCAAAAGTATAAATCCAACATATGCAAAATTTACGAAAATAATGCACCTGTCTAATTCCTAGTTCAGCAAGGGAGAGAATCCATTAATAATGAACTAATTCCCTCGCAATCAATACCCAAAACACAGACGCACTAAACAGGCAGCGCAGATAAATATAACATCATGTCAATACACATTAAATAAGAAAGACACGCAAAGAGCATTGGCATGTCTTTGTGTCCACATTTTTCTGCTTTTAAACTATCATCACGAACGATCATTTTAGCACTGGACGGAGGGGGGGGCACACTTAGCTAGTAATACCACTGCATTATTTCCCCCCAGTCTATAATGGATGCATTTCCGAACATTTTTATACATGTGCGTGTCTGCATTATATATATATATATATATATATATATATATATATATATATATATATTTATATATATATAAAATTTATTTATATAGAAATATTCATATATACATATATATAAATCTATATATATACATATATATAAATCTATATATATACATATATATAAATCTATATATATACATATATATAAATCTATATATATACATATATATATACATATATATAAATCTATATATATACATATATATAAATCTATATATATACATATATATAAATCTATATATATACATATATATAAATCTATATATATACATATATATAATTATATAAACACAATTTTCATATATACATAAATATACACATATGCATATATATATATATAAATATATATAAATGGATATACACATATATATAAATGGATATACACATATATATAAATAAATACATATGCACATATATATAAATAAATACATATGCACATATATATAAATAAATATGCACATATATATAAATAAATATGCACATATATATAAATAAATATGCACATATATATAAATAAATATGCACATATATATAAATAAATATACACATATATATAAATAAATATACACATATATATAAATAAATATACACATATATCAATAAATATAGACATACATATATAAATATATATAGACAT
>NC_061834.1:2561533-2564033 GCF_019202785.1 Penaeus chinensis | reverse complement strand
GATGTGGTAAATCCTTCCTTCCTCTTACTTTAATGCCCTTTCTCCCTCTTTTCATTTAGAACTAAACTACCTTAGCACTAACTATCCCCTTAAATTTCTCTTGTGCTTCGAACTTGCTTCCTTTAAACTAAAACTCTACATTTTAATTTGATTTTCTCCTTCTCCATACACTTCGCTTGGAATTATAATCTTTCATTTCGTTTTAACCCAAGAATCTCTCTTTTAAAACTCTCCTTTCTCTCTTTTTATCATCATTATTTTTGTTTTAACCCAACAGTCTCTCCTTCACAACTCTCCTTTCTCTCCCTTCATCATGACTCTCCATTGACCTTAGAACCTTGACTTAGGACTCTCCATTGAGCTTTGAACTTTGACTTGGAACTCTCCGTTGAGTCTAGAACTATGCAAAATAAGAGTAATGAAGTAATAGAAGGATTATAGATTGTGATGGAGATAATAAGAATTGTAATGAGTTTAATAAGCGTTCGAAATTAACCCCTTTCTCTCAGCTCATGAACCACCTATAACTTAGGACTCTCCTTCTGCTCATGATCTGGGACTCTGAACTTGACTCACGTTACTCCAATCTGATTTGGACTTTACATAACCTAGGAGTCTCTTTCCAGCCTTTAACAGGGGACGCTAACTTCAACTTAAGACTCCTTTCAGCCCTTCACTTAAGACTCTCCTTTCAGCCCTTCACTAAAGACTCTCCATTCAGCCCTTCACTTAAAACTCTCCTTTCAGCCCTTCACTTAAGAATCTCCTTTCAGCCCCTCACTTAAGACTCTCTTTTCGGCCCTTCACTTAAGACTCTCCTTTCAGCCCTTCACTTAAGACTCTCCTTTCTGTCCTTCACTTAAGATTCTCCTTTCAGCCCTTCACTTAAGACTCTCCTTTCTGCCCTTCACTTAAAACTCTCCTTTCAGCCCTTCACTTAAGATTCTCCTTTCAGCCCTTCACTTAAGACTCTCCTTTCTGCCCTTCACTTAAAACTCTCCTTTCAGCCCTTCACTTAAGATTCTCCTTTCAGCCCTTCACTTAAGACTCTCCATTCAGCCCTTCACTTAAGATTCTCCTTTCATCTTCACTCCCCCTTCAGCTGTTAATTTAGTCTCTACTTTCAACCCATAACAGAGGACTCTCCCTTCAGCGTTACTGTCCCTTCACGCACACTTCCGGCAGCGAGGGCAATGGCAGGAAACTCTCCCCCCGTTGCACAATCACTCTCATTTCCATATCAAGAAACAAAAAAATAAATGCGCCAAGTCATCCTCCTCTTGCCGGAAGTCACCCCTCGCTCGGAAGATCTCGGTTTGCTGTTGTTATCATCGGTGTGTTTGTTTGCTGTTATTGTTGAGAGTGTTGTTGTTGTCGTTCGTTGTCGTGCGCATTTTGATTGGGCGGGATGCGGCGGATGGCAACGCAGGATGTTACGTCTTGGAGGAAGGATCCTTTGCTTTTGTTGTTGTTGTTGTTGCTGTTTTGTGTGTTTTTTTTTTATTTCCGTTGATTCCTTTTGTCTCTTTTTCTTAACTTTAATTTTGTACGAAGCTTATTTCTGTTTCTTTTCGTGTTTTATTTTTTTTTTTTGTGTGTCTGTGTTTATTTCTAACTGTCTGCCTGTCTCTGAATATCTATAGCTGAAAATTTCTTCATCTAATCTATCTTCTATCATCTATTATCTATCTATCTATCTATCTATTAAAGTGTGTGTGTGTGTGGTGTGTGTGTGTGTGATGTTTGTGTGTGTTTGTGTGGTGTGTGTGTGTGGGTGTGTGTGTGTGTGTATCACAAACACACCCCATTCACTCTCTCTCTCTCTCTCTTCTTTCTCTCTTCTCCTCTCCTCTTCTCTCTCCCTCTCTCTTTCCTCCTCTCTCTCTCCTCTCTCCTTCTCTCTCTCTCTCTCTCTCTTCCTCTCTCTCTCTCTCTCTCTCTCTCTCTCTCTCTTCTCTCTCTATATATATATATATAAAATGTTATATATATATATTTATATATATATATATGTAAATATAGATAATAATACACCACACACACACACACACACACACCACACACACACACACCAACACCACATTATATATAAAAAATATATATAATATTAAAATATGTGTGTGTATGTGTGTGTGTGTGTGTAAGTAAAAACACTTACACTCAAAAAGAATATATTACACGTGTTCGCGTGGTATCTGTACTTACTATAAAAGCATTTATTTGTCAAGCGACATCCTCCCGGGCGCCAAGCAGTCTGAGAGCGGACGTGGCCAGAGCACATCTTTGTCTCAGCGGGGATATCCGGTCTTGCAATGACTTCTTATCTCTCATTTTATTATCCTCTTCCATCATTTCCTTGGGAAAGTAAAGATTTTTTTTTTTTTTTTTTTTTTTTTTTTGTTAAAGATGTATGTGATTTTGTTTCATGATAGTTTTAAAGCTTTTTGTCGATTATGCGGATGTGGACGCCCCCCAAAAATCTATTTAAGAAGTGATGGTT
>NC_061834.1:2548117-2550617 GCF_019202785.1 Penaeus chinensis | reverse complement strand
AGTGGGAGAGGGGGAGAGAAGGAGGAAAAAGAGAGAGAGTGGACGGGAGAGAGAAGAGAGAGAGAGAGAGGAGACGCGAGGAGGGAGAGGGAGAGATGAGAGAGGGAGAGAGGGAGAGTAGAGGAGAGAGAGGAGAGAGAGTAAAAGAGAGAGAGAGGAGGAGAGAGAGAAAGGGTGAGAGAGAGGAGAGCGAGAAGAGAGAGGGGAGAGAGAGAGAGGAGAGAGAGAGAAGAGAGGATGAGAGGGAGAAGAGAGGGGAGAGAGAGAGAGAGAGAGAGAGAAGAGAGAAGATAGATAGAGAGATAGAGAAAAGACAAAACAGAGAGAGGAAAGAGAGAGAGAGAGAGAGAGAGAGAGAGAGAGAGGAGAGAGAGAGAGGAGAGAAGGATGAGAGAGAGAGAGGAGAGAGAGAGAGAGAGAACGGCAGACAGAGAGAGGAGAGAGCGACAGACAGAGAGAGAGAAACAAACAGACAGACATATAAATAGATAGACAGTTAGACAGACAGACAGAAAGACAGACGGAAAAGACAGAGAACTAGGAGAAGAAAGAAAGAAAGAGGGTGTGTCTCAAATTCGTTCACAAGGTGATTCTGTTGCCGATATGGAAGACTATTTTTCCTACGAGCACTCCGTATACAAATAAGATAATAATAAAAATGAAAAATGCACCTCGCAGTTCATCAGAATTACACGATATAATCCTATTATATCTTTCAAAAAAAAAAAAAAAAAAAAAAAACAATATAAAAAAGACTCGTGTGGCAACGCGCTCTTTAAAAACAAACAAAACAAAAGACGATCGAAAAACTTCCCCGTAAGAGCATTCAAACCCGCTTATCTTTCATTCTTCTATAAAAAAAACAAAAAAAGAGAAGCAAAAAATAGACGAAATGATAACATAGATAAAAAAAGGTTGTTTTCCCCCGAAGCGAAGTTTTTAAAAGCATTATTTGCATATAAGTGCACATAAGGGGGAGGGGCGGGGGTCTCTCATTAGAATTTCATTATCCAAAATGCGTAAGTTTTCTTGAATATTTGCTAATTTGAAAATGGGAAAGAAGCTTGCCGGAATCTCTTAGGCTAATTACAACAGCGGTTGAGAAGGTAAGGAGGAGGGAAAGGCAGTCAGATAGATAGATAGATAGATAGACAGACAGACAGAAAGACAGACAGACAGATAGAAAAATAGATAGATAGATAGATGGATAAATAGATAGATAGATAGATAGATAGATAGATAGATGTAGATAGGTAGATAGATAGGTGGATATACAGATAATAGATAGATAGACAAACAGATAGACAGATAGATAGACAAACAGATAGACAGATAGATATACAGATAAGTAGACAGACAAATAGACAGATAGTTTGATAGGTAGACAGATAGATAATTAGATATAGACAAACAGACAGACAGATAGATAGATAGATAGATAGATAAATAGGCAGATAGACAGATAGGCACAGACAGACAGACAGATAGACGCATAGGTAGAGAAATAGATTTTAATCTTCCTATCCCTTTATCCAATATCTTCTCTTCTCCTATCCTGCTTCTTCTTTGTCCCTTGTTCCTCTTCCTTCTCTTCCTCCCTTTTTTTACCATTCCCTTCCCCCTGCCCTTACTCTCTTCCTTCTTCTCCTTCTCCTCTCCACCTCCCCTTTCCTTGCATTTCTCTTTTCCTCTTTCCCTCTTTTCTTCTTTTTCTTTCCTTCTTCCCACCTCCTCTTCCCCTTCCTTTTATCCTCCCTGTCATCCCCACTCCCCCCCTTCCCCCTTTCTCTTTCCCCTCCTCTATTTCCTCTTCCTCACCTTCTCCTTCCCCTCCTCTATTTCCTCTTCTTCTCCTTCTCCTTCCCCTCCTCTGTTTCCTCTTCTTCACCTTCTCCTTCCCCTCCTCTATTTCCTCTTCTTCTCCTTCTCCTTCCCCTCCTCTATTTCCTCTTCTTCACCTTCTCCTTCCCCTCCTCTATTTCCTCTTCTTCTCCTTCTCCTTCCCCTCCCCTATTTCCTCTTCTTCACCCTTCTCTTCCCCTCCTCTA
Source organism: Penaeus chinensis (assembly GCF_019202785.1). NCBI lineage: Eukaryota > Metazoa > Arthropoda > Malacostraca > Decapoda > Penaeidae > Penaeus > Penaeus chinensis. The sequence continues at coordinate 2,548,569 of NC_061834.1, read as the reverse complement.
TTTCCTCTTCTTCACCTTCTCCTTCCCCTCCTCTATTTCCTCTTCTTCTCCTTCTCCTTCCCCTCCTCTATTTCCTCTTCTTCTCCTTCTTCCTTCCCCTCCTCTATTTCCTCTTCTTCACCTTCTCCTTCCCCTCCTCTATTCCTCTTCTTCTCCTTCTCCTTCCCCTCCTCTATTTCCTCTTCTTCACCTTCTCCTTCCCCTCCTCTATTTCCTCTTCTTCACCTTCTCCTTCCCCTCCTCTATTTCCTCTTCTTCACCTTCTCTTCCCCTCCTCTGTTTCCTCTTCTTCACCTTCTCCTTCCCCTCCTCTATTTCCTCTTCTTCACCTTCTCCTTCCCCTCCTCTATTTCCTCTTCTTCACCTTCTCTTTCCCCTCCTCTATTTCCTCTTCTTCTCCTTCTCCTTCCCCTCCTCTATTTCCTCTTCTTCCCCTTCTCCTTCCCCTCCTC
>NC_061834.1:2535617-2538117 GCF_019202785.1 Penaeus chinensis | reverse complement strand
AAAACAACTACACATCAAGAAGAAAAAGAAAGAGAAGAAAAAGAAAGAAGAGGGAAAGGAAGAAGAAGTAAACGAGGAGATAAAGGAAAGGCTAACAGCGGAAGCAACAGAGACGGCGAAAACAACACGCAGTGTCGTGGCTTCCATTTGAGGAACGGGAATATTAGTGTATAACAAGGCTTCATTAACCGAGGGAGGACGTCAACACCTTTTCTTGGAACGAACTCACTATATATATATATATATATATATATATATATATATATATATATATATATACACACACATACACACACACACACACTCACATATATATACATATAGATAGTTAGTGATAGATTGGTAATGAGGTAAAGATGATAGAAAACATCAAAAAAATTTTACAGGTAAAATATATAAGACATTAGTAACGAACCACCTGCGACTTGCCCCCTTTCCCGCAAACTTGGATAGTTTAATCTGCCCGATAGCTGTGTTGACCTCTCTCAAGAGATCTGAAACCTGAATTCCTTGAGGATGGGGTTTCCCCTATATAATCAATTCTTTCATAAAAACATAGATATCCCAAGGCTTCCTACTACACCTCGGAAAAAAAGTGGAGAACTACTCGCAGTTCAGCCCTGCCCCCTTTCTCATAATTTTCTCACATTACCCATTGTAACATTTCCAGGCGTTCAGCAGACGCTTCGGCAATACATTGAGAATCGCCAGCACATCCGGGAAAAAGATCCCATGACATGGGCGAGACAGAAGCAGCCCCAAAAGCAACCCCAACAAGTGCTGTATTCGCATATCTTGCAGCAGATTCAATATTCTTTGGTGAAACATTGCCGTGGCTTTCAGCACCAGGTTTAGCGAACTTTGAGCTGCATCTGGCATCATAGGACTTCCAACGCCCCTAAAATATATATATATATATAAATATATATTTATATATAATATATTTATTCATACACTCACTGTATATATTCTCCCCAAACACAACACACACCCCACACACACACAACACCCCCACACATTTTATAAATATAAATTATATATATAAAATATATTAAAAAAATAGAATCATATAATTTTAAATATAATAATATATATATATATATATATATATATAATATTTATATATATAATATATATCGTTTTGTGAGTGTGTGTGTGTTTGTGTGCGTGTGTGTGTGTGTAATTTATATATGAATTATTATATTATATATATATATATAAAATAAATATATACACACACACAAATACATATATAAGTATATATCAATAATATACACATACATTTTATATAAATATAATACTATATAATATATAAATAATATAATAAAATAAAGATATTATATATAATATATAAATATTTATATATATATATATATATATATATATAATAAAATACATATATAATATATTATAATATATATATTTATATATATTTAATATATATATATATATTATATAATATAATATATATATGTAAATATCCAGTGGAGGGGGCGAATAAACGGAGTTCATGTAAACGGGTGAATGGACACACAAAAGTGGCTTTTGACTTGAAAGGCTCCGAGGGCGAGGGAGACGCACACTCGATGCATCGCTTCCCCTCTCGCTCCTCTCTCCCCTCTCTGTTCCCTCTCCCCTCTGTCCTCTCTCTCTTCCCTCCTCCTTTTCTCCTTTGCTCATCTTTTCTTCTCTTTTTGCCCCTTTCTTCCCCTCCTCCCTCTTCTTCCCTCTCCCCTCTCTCTCCTTGCCCTCCCTCTCTTCCCTCCTCCCCTCTTTTCTCCTCTGTCCCCTTTCTCTTCCTCTCCCTTTCTCTCCTCTATCTCCCCCTTCCCCTCTCCCCTTTTCTCCTCTATCTCCTCTCTTCCATCTCCCCTCTCTCTCCTCTGTCCTCCCTCTCTTCCATCTCCCCTTCCTCTCCTCTGTCCCCTTTCTCTCCTCTATCTCCTCCCTCCCCTCCCTCTTCCCTCTCCCCTCTCTCTCCTCTGCCCTCCCTCTCTTCCCTCTCCCCTTCCTCTCCTCTGTCCCCTTTCTCTTCCCTCTCCCCTTTCTCTCCTCTATCTCCTCTCTCCCCTCTCCCCTTTTCTCCTCTATCTCCTCTCTTCCATCTCCCCTCTCTCTCCTCTGCCCTCCCTCTCTTCCCTCTCCCCTTCCTCTCCTCTGTCCCCTTTCTCTTCCCTCTCCCCTTTCTCTCCTCTATCTCCTCTCTCCCCTCTCCCCTTTTCTCCTCTATCTCCTCTCTTCCATCTCCCCTCTCTCTCCTCTGTCCTCCCTCTCTTCCATCTCCCCTTCCTCTCCTCTGTCCCCTTTCTCTCCTCTATCTCCTCCCTCCCCTCCCTCTTCCCTCTCCCCTCTCTCTCCTCTGCCCTCCCTCTCTTCCCTCTCCCCTTTCTCTCCTCTGCCCTCCCTCTCTTCCCTCTCCTCTTCCTCTCCTCTATCTCCTCTCTCCCCTCGCGCGTCGCCCTCCCCTCACCTTTTTCCCCTCGTCGCGGGGAGAAGCTTT